>NW_025767663.1:0-85000 GCF_003918875.1 Haliotis rubra | reverse complement strand
CATTTTTGAATGTGAAGTAAGTTTTTGTCACTGGAGCGAAGCTGTCTGCATGGAAGATATGGTTTGAACAGTTCTTTTAGATAGGCCGGAGCAGTGCCTATAGTATGCACTGGTAGACAAGGGTTAAAACTTTAAAGATCACTCTAGCTCTTATGGGCAACCAGTGTAACTGTTTTAGAATAGGGGTCATGCTTGAGAAACCGTCCATACTGGAGAATAAATGAATGAATGAATGAATGAATGTTCCTCCGAAAAGTTCGAACATCCTCAAAACATCATGTTGTGTACTATATGTAATTAAGTAACAAATACTAAACACACACACACACGCACGCACGAACGCCCACATACATAGAATATGGGAATATTTTCCCCAATATACATGTATATAACTATATAATGTATATAACTACGTAATTAAGAATGTCCTTTAGTTTATAGAGATACTTTGAAAATTATACAGTAGTAAAATGCCATGTTATTTCATCACTGTCGTTATTATTGGTCCAAGGAAGAAATGCTAGCATGCCACGCTCTTCATTCATCTGTATTCTACCATACATTTCAACATCATGAATATCGATTAGAAAAAAGAATACATCTCTCTCTGAAAGTACATTTCCACAGTTTAGGATGACATGGTGATAGTAATCATTAGCAAGGTAATACAGTTTGTACATTCTTTTGACATTTTGCTCCTGGATCTAATCCTTATTACATAGTGCCACCCGTGAAGATCCGGGGTAGAATTGATCTTCAGTAACCCATGCCTGTCGTAAGAGCCGACTTACGGGATCGGGTGGTCGGGCTCGCTGATTTGGTTGACGCATATCATCGTATCCCTATTGCGTAGATCGATGTTCATGCTGTTGATCACTGGGTTGTCTGGTCCAGAATCGATTATTTAAAGACCTCCGCTATATATATAGCTGGAATATTGGTGAGTGCGGCGTAACACTAACCTCACTTACTATTACATGCTGCAATACTCCTCTAAATTCTTGATATAACATCGTCATACACAGGTGTTTGTTATGTGATATTTAAGAATATCGAGCCGACAGATCAGCGCTTCATGATAGTTTATATTTCCATATTTCATCCTAGCGGGTACATATGTCATTTACTACAATCTTTCTCCATATATTTGTAACCGGGAATTCCCATATGCAGATGCATGTTGTGAAATGAATGATCCCGATATGTTAGTGAGTGAGTTTAGTTTTACGCCGCTTTTAGCAATATTCCGGCAATATCACGGCAGGGGACACCAGAAATGGGCTTCACACATTGTGCCCATGTGAGGAATTCTCAGTACACACCCGCAAATAACGGCCATTTTTTACTTCAGGCACATCACGTCGAGTGGTACCCTGTCTAATATTTTCTTCATAATGAAATATTTTTTTTATTAATTTGATCAGTATTTCTGTTCTTTGGTCAAGAGAAAACACCGAAGTTTCCCATTTCCTAAAAATTAGTAACTTTCGGTTTAATTATTTATAAACAAAAACAATCTCAATGTTACATCACCGATTGGACGAATAGGAACGATCATGGCAACGGTGGTAAACAAACAACTCCACATGCATCGTGATACCGAAAGAAATGTGCCATCCTTTTGATAGATCCAACTGTTTTCGTTGGAATTAATTACATTGTCTGATTAGGTAAATGGTATTGACTTTGTAACAAAATTATCATATTTATCGAGTTTATAATGATTTTGTTGGATAAACCTTCCCACACAGACATTGTTGACAGCCGTGGGTGACGCGTAAGGGCGTGCCCAAACTCGCAGGAAAGCACGTAGGGCATAGCACTCATGGAGGTAAAATAGGCACGAGTTGGAAAACGACCATTGATACATTTTCTAAGTTGATTCAAATTCCCGTAAAATCCAAATATATAATAGAATTAAGTTTTCAATCACCTTCAATTCGATATTGTTTGCTGTTTTCAACAGAAGTTGGCATTTTTTGCTTGCGTTGTACATTTTGTCCCCTCAATATTGCCGCCGGTGCGTAGATCTTTATTCGAAGTCGTAATGGTTCTTGCGGGCGATGATTTTCGAATAATGTTCTAACACGGGGAGATATTATAAAATGTCAGTATGTCATAACAATAACATAATATTGTTATGTGTCTATCGTCACAAGGACAATTCTGGTGATTGAAGATGCACTGAGTGTCAAGCCAAAAAAACAGACCAGGAAGAGTTTTTAAGTATGTAAAGTCGACGATCAAATGAGTGCAGCTTGTGTGGTTCTCTCATGTTTATGTTTACCTTCTGCCTACCGGAAGTACTCGGGCGCGTCACGTGATCAAAACACTGACGTCACTGTGGTCTTCCCTATAGGTAATTAATAGATTTGTTAAAAATACAAAACGCCTATTCGTTTCTTTTTTTTTGATAGTTATATAATGGAATGCCCAAAGAGTGTATGTAAGAAAGAAACCGTGATTACGACAAGATGGTCAGCAGATACAATACCCTTTAATCACAACAATTCAGAGTGAGTGAGTTTAGTTTTACGCCGCTTTTAGCAATATTCCAGGTATTCTCGAACAATGATGGTGGTGTGGGGCCTTGTCGTGCCGCAAAATGACTAATATTGGCTGTTGTCGAATAATGAGTGAGTGAGTTTAGTTTTACGCCGCTTTTAGCAATATTCCAGCGTTACCACGGCGGGGGACACCAAAAATAGGCTTCGCATATTATACCCATGTGGGGAATCGAACCCGGGTCTTCGGCGTGACGAGCGAAAACATTAACTACTAGGCTAACCCACCGCCACTCACAACGCTGCAGAGATTATGCAACCACAATGAATTATATAGGTAACATGATATATGAAGTGTGTTGCTTTCACGTTGTGTTATTTGTGTGCATGACAATACGACAGAAGGGGAAGTGACGCGCAACCACTCATACAACGGGATATAAATATGGTTCAAAATGGCGTCACGACAACATGGCTTACACACTGGTGATTAACCTCGATCACACTCAAACCTCAAGAAGTGTCGGTGTGAAAGGTTGGGGACATTTCCTTTGAACAGGGAACACTTTGGGGATGTGAAACGTGGCGTTCGCGTCAGTACGGTTAATAAACAGAAAGCATAACACATAATCAACGAGGTCTTCTCGTTCACCCAGCAGCTTACGGGGATTAAAAGTTATGCTTGATTGAATGATCTGTTTGATTGGCATTTAGAAGTTGGTGACTAATAAGAAATCCATAAACTTTCTTACTTTCTTACTTGATTGAATGTACAAATACTGTTCTTCCAGGGGCGGATACAGCTTTTTGAGAAAGGGGTGGGTGGGGTGGGGTTGCACACTATTGAGAAAAGAGAGGGTGCACACTTAATTTTCACCCGAGTTTCAATGGTCATTTCATAAACTTTCAGGACAAAAGGGGGGTGCGCACCCCCCACCCCCCTGGATCCGCCTATGTCTTCCCTATGAGATATGGTACGGCCAGCTTGAGGATTATTGACCACAGCTCCCTAATTAGCTGGTTCGCAAGTGTTCTATCGAAATGTAATATATATTCCGATTTTAGGTCAGTTTTATGGCAAAAGGCACGCTCTGTTTAGCTTGATGACTCCTGTTGACCAGACCATTTTTATTTTGGAATGTGATAACCTAGTATATCCCCTAGCTGCTGCAGTGTAACTTATGTTTAAAAGAAGAAAATCATTATAACGTACGATATTACACCACCCACCTTTTCCGTAAGTTTTACTATGTGTGTGTGGAGCTATTGTATTTATGCATGGTTTTATGGATTTTATGTGTCTCGTAGGCCTGTAAAGACCGGGCAGATGTTTCATATGTGATACAGAAGATTTTATATATTTTGTAAACATCTGCTTGACATAATAATAAGATAATGTGTCTCTCTCTCTCACCTCCAGACAGAAGATATGAGACCAATATATATTTTCCACTATTTTTATTCACATTGTAGATGTTGAAGAGTCACGAGTGAGTGAGTGAGTTTAGTTTTACACCGCACTCACCAATATTCCAGCTATATGGCGGCGGTCTGTAAATAATCGAGTCTGGACCAGACAAACCAGTGATCAACAGCACGAGCATCAATCTGCGCAATTGGGAACCGATGACATGTGTCAACCAAGTCACCGAGCCTGACCACCCGATCCCGTTAGTCGCCTCTTACGACAAGCATGGGCTACTGAAGATCAATATTCTAACCCGGACCGGGTTCTTTCCTGTGACTGACTGACTGAGTTTGGTTTTACGCCGCTTTTAGCAATATTCCAGCAATATCACGGCGGGGGACACCAGAAATGGGCTTAACTCTTTCCTGTGAAGGAGAGAGAGATGGGTGCTGGTTCGGGCTTGCTGGCGGCCTGTTTTCTTGTTGGGTAAAGGGTGGTGCTGATAATTGTGTCGACTGACTTAGACTAGTGGTTGAACTTGATGAAAACATGGCGAAGGTGCTGTATCTCTGCAGTAGGGTGATGTTGAAAATCACTAAAATGTCAGTTAAATGTCACATTTAAGAGTTCCTGAGATAAAAGTCGATACTTTGTCTAACAGTTTTATTTCTTTTAAATATGAATATGCTAAGATTGAGTGTTTTGTAACTGTTCTAAAAGGCTCAGATAACGTAGCAACATTGACATAAACACTGTGTCTGATATGTGAAAAATCCACACATTCAAGTAAAATGTGATTAATACTAACTGGTCTATGGCACAGGTCCGTTCAATAAATACGAATGTGAAAAGTAACTGTGCCCTATATGGCATCACCGTATTACCACTTCATCTTGACGAGGAGGTCCAGTTAATGGATTCTGTCTTGTTTGGTTGGCCTCGTGGTTAAAGCGTTCGGTCGCCACGCCGAACACCCCGGTAACACTAAGCAGCGTAACACTAAACTCACTCACTTTAATGGTGTGCGTGCGTGCGTGCGTGCGTGCGTGCGTGCGTGCGTGCGTGCGACAGTCATGTCTTGACAGGACATCAGTAGTTAATGTCCTGAACAAATATCTCGAGAACGGCGTTTGAACAACGAAACGCCATTAAACACGTTACCGAGGCTGACCACTGTCACCATGAGGTATGGGGGCGGTGGGGTAGCCTAGTGGTTAAAACGTTCGCTCGCGACGCCGAAGACCCGGGTTCGATTCCCCACATGGGTACAATGGTGACAGGGCGGTAAAGCCACATTTCAAAAATGACTATTGTCGGGAAGGCCACATTTCAATTACATGGCTGTAGCCGGTAAAGCCACATTTCCAATAGATTAATTAATTAATATATGGATTACCGTAACCGGTAAAAGAGTGTCCCCATATTTAATATTGTTTTCCCAAGAAACGAATAATCTTTCTTAGTCACAAGCGTGGTGTTTAGCAATACCGGTAAAAGACTATCCCAATTGTCAACGCGTGGTGTACGCGTCAACTGGGGAATTAGCTCATAATTAAGATGAAGTGTGCGTTGATGAAGACGAAGGCATAGTTGAGTTCAAACTTCTTTAGTTACATGACAAACAAATACACAAGACATACATAAACAGCGGAGTACCTGCTTAACCACAGGGCGTTTCCAACGAGCGGCATTATCCTGCTCGTGGTCGTCCGAACGGACAGTCCAACTACCGAACTCGTACTCCTTCACTCTCCTCATTCACTGTCTACATGTGAGCATACCTAGTATATATATATATACAGTTTTTGACAACAATGGTCAGGCGACGACTCATCAATGGACAGACAGAAAAACAATAGTACTTCCTTGACCAGTTGATGTGATGGTAGACACGGCCAAGGGGCATTACCAATGGAGGTTATAAATGTCAGACTCTTATACAATAATTAATGGGCTGACAAGTCAATTTACAATGCGGTAGTGATAAGGATGTACAGTAGTGATTAAAAATACAGCTTAGCGTCATTTATATATTACAATAAAGTCTCACATGTCTTGAGTACATAGGTTTGGACTTTTTAAATATTTGGACGATGGCTGTCCTGAATTAGTCACTATAACACCATTTATGATTCTAAATCACATTGTATACTGAAAGCCATTAAAAACGCAATTGGTATTTCTTGTCCTGAAACTTACAAAAGTTTTATTGAAGATTTTTTCCTGCGATACAGAGGATGTAGGGATAAAAGGCTGTTATTCTTGCCAATTTCGAGTCCCGGAGCATTCTTCTCACATGAACTTTGATACTTAAAACTGAACCTTTGACATTTCTCGTAAACACAACCACATTCATGAAACACGTTGTGCACATGCATTACCTGCACCCAGGCCCTGTAAAAGCACAAGGAATTGTGGAACTCAATCACTTTGAGAAAATGCCACACTTGACACAAGACGAAAGGAATCAGGTTATCGGTATGGTCAGCCAAGGTGCTTCAGATGTGATGATTGCCAGGCACTTTAATGTGCATCCATCCACTGTAAGTCGACTCAGACAACGTTTTCGGGCTACCGGAAGTGTTGCTGATCGTCCGCGACCTGGTGCACCACCTGTAATAACAGCTCGACAAAACCGCAATATCCGAGTTTCACACTTGCGAAATCGGTTCCAAACAGCTGATGATTAGGCAAGGAGGACAATTGGGACAAGTCAACGTCATTTCAGCGCCCAAAAGGTGCAAGGACGCCTTGCTGCCTTCAACATCCGGTGTCGTCACCCGTACCGTGGTCCAACCTTATTGCATCGCCAGAGACTTGCCAGACAGCGATGGGCAGCAAATGGGGCCAATCTTGGCAACAGGACATGGCCAGATGTCATTTTTTCAGATGAATCCAGGTTTAACTTATCCTTTGCAGATGGATGTCAACAGATTTATCGACGTAAAGGAGAAAGACTTGCGCCAAACTGTCTCCTTGAACATGATCGTTTTGGAGGGGGTGGTGTCATGATCAGACCACAGACCATCAGAGGCTGCAGACCATCCAACAGCTGTTCCTGAGAAATGTGTGTCTTTCAATGCCCCAAAGACTGCGAGCATGTCTTGCAGCGCACGGTGGACACACACGATATTGACTGCAAGTGACCCCTCCTTTGTGTGATGCCGTTGTTGCGTCACTGATGTTGTTGTTGACTGGACATTTTCAGATGAAATTATTCACAGATGTTCACTTAAAACATATCTGCCAGTTAGGTTTATATATGTTGAAATTAGTGTGAGTAAAGAAAGTATGAATGTCAAATTGCATTTTTAATGGCTTTCAGTATATAATATTGTTTTCACAAGAAACTAATAATCTATCTACTTACAAGTGCGATGTTTAGCTTCTTCACTCAGAGTGTATTACACACAATAGAACCACCTCCGGTGGTACATGTGTACATAAAATGGAATGCAGAATATACAAAGTATGCAAGAAGGTGACAGGGAATAAATACGCAATGATTACTGAAAACTAGAACATATACAATTGATAAATTTAGATAGGTGCTTGATTGTTAAATTTTAGTACTTGACATCATTTTTTTATATGTAGAGAGATTAGGGATGGAACAAGAGCTATCTTCTAGGTGAGTAATGCGTTTATTGGCTAAAATATGAACATCTGCAGAGGTGGTGTAAAAAAGAATGTTTTGTGATCTTATGCCATTTTATCTGTATGTACACATGGCAACAAACTAAACCATTATCACCATTATTATGTTTTACAGATTAAGATTTATTATTATTACGTGATATTATCATTATATGTTATATACCTATTAGTATATCATATTGTTCTAATTATAGAAACAAAACCTGTTGTGATCTGAATAAAATTATGAGGAAACATGTCTTGTTTTGTTAAATAAGGTAACGCGTTTTAATCACTGAGCATGTTTTGACAGCATAGCCGGGAGAGCCAGATTCCATGTTCACGCAACCGTAACTATGGCCGGGAGAGCCACATCAATTTTGGCTATCTGTTTCGGAAATGTGGCTCTCCCGGCCTGTATCCGGTACAATGTGTTAAGGCCATTTCTGGTGTTCCCCGCCGTGATATTGTTGGAATATTGTTAAAAGCGGGGGCGGTGGGGTAGTCTAGTGGTTAAAGCGTTGGCTCGTCACGCCGAAGACCCGGGTTCGAATCATCACATGGGTACAATGAGTGAAGCCCATTTCTGGTGTTCCCCGCCGTGATATTGTTGGAATATTGTTAACAGCGGCGTAAAACATACTCACTTATGAGGCATGTATAGTTTGCTGGAAAATGACCTTGAATCAGAGGGACGTCTCAAGACTCAACAGTCAAGCATAACATCAGATTCAGTCACAGATTCCCATTAACCTTTAACTATCAACCATCGGTTCATCCACATTCGTAAGCCTATGGTAAACTGTATAGAGTTACGACAGGTCGTAACGTTACGAATGCTTTGTGGATCGGGACCCAACTCCATGCTTTGATGGATGTCAGCTTTGTCCCTTCATCCTGACCAAACACATCCACAAACGAAACACATCGACATGGTATAAAGTGAATAAAATGTTCTTTACCTCAGATTTCTTTTGTTGTCGCTGAGGTCGACAATAATCTAGTTATATGATGTCTGCCTTTAAATAATCTGGACCAGACAATCCAGTGATATGATATTGCGAACAAACATTTCACTCCATCTTCCACGTCAAGTGCCCAACCATTTATTTTGTCGCCTCTATGACTCTGTTCTCTCTGTTCTGTATGAATGTTTTTCTTTGTGAAATGATGTTATGAGGTGAGGTGAAATTGGGTTTAACGTCGTGCTTGAGAATATTTCGCTCATATGACGACGTGCATGCGTGTGTATGTGTACTATATGTGTCGCTGCTTGTACCAGCCCAGACTGGTTTTATAGTGCTAGCCCACTGAGATACCATACCGCAGTGAAGCATGAATACCCCTCTCAGACACATTATACTGACTCCGAGCCGACCAGTCCTTGTTGTACCCATTACTGCCGAGCGCCAGGCAGGGACCAACAAGTACCATATTGTAACGTCTTTTGGTATGACGCGGTCGGGGATCGAACCCGCGACCTTCCGCTCTCCGGGCGGACGAAACGATCTTATGAAGTAAGTTTAGGTGGCATATACGGGACCATGCCGAGCAAAAGCTCTTTCTGAATCTTAGTCAACTTAGTGTTAAGTTTACAAATCTGAATGGATATGTTTTTCTGTGTGAAACGCCCTTCTGAAGTAATTTCAGGATTCACGTGGACCCAACCATGCGAAATATTTGCCAGTCGCAAAGTACACCATATATGACTTTGAAGTCGACTCTGTAATATGTTTCTATATCTGTATGAAAACGATCTCCTGAAGTAAGTTCAACATCTTTGTGAAATGGTGTCTAGTTGTTTAACAGCATTCATTTATATATACTGGACAAAAAATGAGGGATATATGTAAATTTTGAAATTATGAATAATGATGTATTTATTCATTGACACACTGATAAAATATCAATCATAAAAATACCAATATCCCTAACTTATTTTGTCCAGTATACTATGATGAGGACAGTAAGGACCAAAGGGTTTGCCACTAACATGACAATGTTCCCCGCCTCTAAAGAAGATTGAAATATAACATATTTACTAGTTTTTATCTTTTGGTGACAGAAATTTACCTTTTGGGTGATGGGGGTTTTTAGTCATGGTCACTTCACAGAATCTTTTTAACTCTGAGGTGAGGTGAGGTGAAATTGGGTTTAACGTCGTGCTTGAGAATATTTCGCTCATATGACGACATGCATGCGTGTGTATGTGTTGCTGCTTGTACTAGCCCAGACTGAAGCTGGTTTTATAGTGCTAACCCACTGAGATACCATGCTGCAGTGAAGCATTAATACCCCACTCAGACACATTATACTGACTTCGAGCCGACCAGTCCTTGTTGTACCCATTAATGTCGAGCGCCAGGCAGGGACCAACAAGTACCATATTTTAACGTCTTTTGGTATGATGCGGTCGGGGATCGAACCCGCGACCTTCCGCTCTCCCGGCGGACGCTCTAACCACTACACCATGGAGGCGGTCTTCTAACTCTGAAGATATTTCAGGAATATATAGTAGACTTGAATGTGTAGATGCAGATGCACATATCCACTATCAGTATCAGTGTGTATTTGCACTGGGACAGTGGGACAGGTCCAAATCTTCCACAAGAGTACTCCAACCCCAATTACCCTACCCTACCCTGATACGGTTATGTTAATTCCTGACATCAAACTTGTAAGAAATGGCAATATATTCTTCAGCTCAGAGGCTAACATCAGGGGCAAGGTTTTATGAGATGTTGTGTATACATATGTTTGAAAAGTGGTCAAAGTATCAAGGTGACCTTGAAGATAAGGTCAAGGTCACCAAAATCCGCTATGGTCTGCATAATCCCCCAATATGGGCTGTCACCAACTGTGAAGATTCGTTAACAAGAATCGGGATATAAATACAATGTCCCCCAAGTGATTTATCAAGAGAACATTTAGAGAAATAACAATATTGTTATCCTCTCCCTCAACCAAAAGATAACACAAGAACAGAAATGAGTTTACCCAATATTTATTATATCCATCCACAATAATGTCAGATACTTCTTTCCACATGACACACTATACACATCAAACAAGCACTCTCTCAAACATTACATTTTCATCATCAGTTTGTTCTGTGAAAGAACTCAACATACCGGTATTACAGCAGTCTAAGTAAACTTAGGCTCAGTATTATTCGTTACATTGCTGTACTGAGTCTAACAAAACCTTGTGGAAGGTCACGTCAGGTAACCTTTGAGCGACCTATGACCATCCAATCAAACGCGAGCCGACAGAACGGATTTAACCAATCAGACAACGACTTCTTGTTAGGATTTGGCGGGGACTTACGGGATTTTCTCTTCCCTGGTTGCTGACACTGATCTAACAACAAACGAAATCCACAGAAAACACAGATATTTGACCTGCAGTATATACGCTTATGGGTTTCTAATGACATGGTTACTATTTGCTTATATTTTCGCACGATGACATTCTTGAATATTGACAAAAACGCTATTTTCAGCGACTGTTTACTCATTGCGTGTATCACTCGGAAGCAATAGCATTCGGAATCGTTCGGTTTTTGAGGTAAAGGTTCAAACGGTATGTGCAAATGTTAACTTTCGCGATTTGGTAAGCTATGTTTTGATTGGTCAGTCCAAAAGGTTAGCCGACACGACCTTCTACTAGGTTTTGTTAGACTCAGTATAGCGGTGTAACGAATAATACTGAGCCTAAGTTTACTCAGACTGCATATTACAGTTTCTACTATCATTCCAAATAACAGTGACATTAACAGTGACAACCTGTTAACATAGCTCACAATCTTGCATCTACTAATTCTACATGATCAGTGTTCAGTACAATAGTATCTACATTTTACAACAACTTCGACTTGGAATTAACAGGTCATCAGGATATCCTGGTTTCGAGACAAATTTCAGATGAGTATTATTTATGTAGCATATTTGTTCTTTACAACTGATAAATGCATCTGAAGTATGCAATAAACACTCAGTAAAAGAATCTTAAGTCTTTATAAAAGATTAAGTTACAGAAGTAGTTCTGAAGCAGTCCAAACAAACACATCAAGTACTTAATTTTGTTGAACTGTACTCCTTGTGAATGTTATATATCATTTTCTGGAACAATTTATGAATCTTATTTACACAATTTACAATAACTGCTTGATATGTAACAATAAGATCTTTACCCTTCCCTGCATCACATCAAACACAACTCAGATCCTGTCCGTTTGTGGTACAGATTAAGAAAAAGCCCTCAAATATGAGAAAAACAACAGGCATGTTTAAATCATACATGCCTGTTAAACAAACCAATCTTGCCAAGTGGGCAGATAATTAAGTTTGCACCTAATTTCAGCCCAAAAGCCCTTACATATTGACATAGGTGAGGTGAAATTGGGTTTTACGTCGTACTTGAGAATATTTCGCTCACATGTCGAAGATATTGACATAGCTCTAGGTACACATGGCAGTTTGAAAACTGGAAATAAATGGAGGCTCTATCAACATTATTAACTATCAATACTGACATTCAATCACAAAAATGAAAATCAAAAACCACAACAAATAAAGTCATTTTGGCAGCATGAAAATTAAGTGTGAACCATTTTTCACAGTAATATCTGAGAAACACTGAAAGCCTGTACAGTCAATATGTCTGTCCTGTTTGAAATATTCACTACTTAAAAGAATTGATAGAGCTGAATTGATAAATATCTGCGTACGAACTTGAACCTGTGACGGACTGACAGAGTGTGTTGAAAACTGAGAGATTCTGTGTATGAGTTAGGACATCTTGTCGTGGTGCTCCAGGGGGTAGTGTTCCTTGTATTGTTGAACATGATGTTTCATCTCCTGCATCTGGCGTCGTACGTGTGGCGGCATTTCTTCATACACGTCATGAAACAGTTCCTCTGGGTTTGGCTTCTTGCGGTTTTCTGCTGCTGCAAATGATTTCATCACCTAAAACACAAGAAACAAGTTCTATTGAAAACCCCCATAAAACTTTAACAGTAGGCCTGGCTATAGAGGTGAGGTGAAATTGGGTTTACGTCGTGCTTGAGAATATTTCTCTCATATGACGACGCATGCATGTGTATGTGTATGTGTATGTGCGGCTGCTTGTACTAGCCCAGACTGAAGCTGGTTTTATAGTGCTAGCCCACTGAGATACCATGCCGCAGTGAAGCATGAACACCCTACTCAGACACATTATACTGACTCCGAGCCGACCAGTCCTTGTTGTACCCATTAATGCCGAGCGCCAGGCAGGGACCAACAAGTACCATATTTTAACGTCTTTTGGTATGACGCGGTCGGGGATCGAACCCGCGACGTTCCGCTCTCCGAACGGACGCTCTAACCACTACACCACGGAGGCAGTCCCTGGCTATAGATATAGATCATAGAGATCCATAATCGTCTTCTAATTATTGATCAAATATCGATAAATATCAGAGACGAAAGCGTCAGCAAAAATGCCAAATAAATCTGAAAGAGTGAGTGAGTGAGTTTAGTTTTATGGCGCTTTTAGCAATATTCTAGCAATACCACCGTGTGGGACACCAGAAATGGTCTTCACACAATGATTTTGCACACTATGCTACCCCACCGACCCAAATCTGAAAGTCCAGAAAAGTCCCTTTTGTAATTTTTCTTCATTTTCTCTCCCAACTTCCTCACATGAAACACCTTCATTATACAACAGTTAACAGTAAAATGTCCACCTTCTTCCTCGACTCCAGCTTCCACTCCTTTTCAATGTCGTCATCCCAGTAGCCCTGGTTCACCATGTAGTTGCGTAAACGGAGATAGGGTTGTCCTGTTTGTCCCAGTAGCTTACTTCATCCACTGACCGGTAAGCCGAACTGTCGTCAGAGGTGCTGTGATGACCAATCCTGGAGAACACACACTGTTATTCAGTATTCAATGAGTGAGTGAGTGAGTTTAGTTTTATACTGCACTCAGCAATATTCCAGCTATATGGCGTCGGTCTATACATAATCGAGTCTAAACCAGACAATCCAGTGATCAACAGCATGAGCATCGATCTACGCATGTGTCACCCAAGTCAGCAAGCCTGACCACCCGATCCCGTTAGTCGCCTCTTACAGCAAGCATGGGTTACTGAAGATCAATTCTAACTTGGATCTTCATGGGTCTACAGCATTCAGAATTCAATATATACCTGCCTGATAGGTGAGGTGCATCTGAAAACCCATGATACGAGCATATGTACAATGAAACATTTTTTTATTGCGATCCACACTGAATTTCGCTAGTTTACAACATGATTAACTTGATCACAATAGTGGATTTGGGATTTCCCAATGATGTGAAAATGAAGATGTGTAATTGCTTTTTTTTATGGGAGCCATTGAATACCTCGTCGTTTAACTGAACCGCGGTATCGCGAAGAGTGTTATTGTGATGGATGATTGTACCTGCTATGTTCTATGCACTGAATAATCTGTCTTCATAAGGGACCGTTCATAATTTATGGCTGGGGGGTGATGATTCTAAGGGATGGGGGGATGGGTCATCAATTTTGTACGCATCTACTACTACTAGGCGGGGTCAGCAAATTTGTACATAAAAATATGTTTAAAATTATGCATAGAAATTATGGGAATGGGAAAGGGGGAGTCATTGATTTTGTACATGACATGCAAGGAGGGGGTGTCACTTATTTTGTACATATATTTTAGGGAAGGGGTCATTCACATTGTACAATTATCATCACCCCCTAGCCATAAATTATGAATGGTCCCTAAACAGCAGTCTTATTACCTCACTACATGCAGCCAGATATGGTTTTAAGCCATTACAGTTTGCATATATACTATGTTGGTAGTGTAATAAGCAGAATAGACCTGAGTGACATTAAGGCAAGGAAACTTTAAGAAAGGGAGATAACTCAGTACTTATATGTGAAACAAACCCACATGCATACCTGTAAGTCATTGCCTCGATGAGGACAGGTCTGCTTTGACTGATAGCCATTTCCCGAGCAGTCTTTGTAGCGTTGTACACAGCAAAAGCATCATTACCATCCACTCGGACTGTCAGAATGCCGTACTCTGCTCCCCGTGAAGCTGATACGGAAACAGTTACATTCTTCATTGTACTAACACACAAATCATCACCACCAAAACATCTTCAATTGTATAAACTCAAATTCTGTATAAATTCTTCTTGTGTATAATATTGTGTATCACTTGTTTGATAAAGGTGTTAGCATGTTCATTGAAACGTCGCATCGATTGCAATAAGGAAATTGTCAATGAATAAAATTTGTTCCTCTTCATCATACCAGCTTCCAAATGCCACTTAAATAAGTAAAACTTCATGGGTTTATTTAAACTCTCTTCCTCCATCACCCTTAATTACATCCACATACCTAGTTGCTATGGTTATTGATCAAGCAAGTGGTTGCTGTGAGGGGATATGGACCAAATAACACCATGACATAAGCAATATTCTAGCAATATCCACTTTACAAAAAGCATGGTTTGCTGAAGACCAATTCTATACCGGATCTACACAGGTGCTATGCATACTATATTCATGGAGATAGTACTTTGGTGCTACACAGTTCTAGAGCAGACCATCAGAAGCAGCCCCTGCTGGCTGTGCTAACTAACTGTACGAGACATGACATGGCTAGTGTGGTCAATAGCAGGATACAACTTGAGGACTGCAAGAAATGGCACTTTGTAATATTTTGTAATTTCCTATGGTATACAAGGCATATTGCTTGTCTCATGAAGATCTGGGTTAGAACTGGTCTTCAGCAACCCATGCTTGTCATAAGAGGCGATTAATGGGATTGGGTGGTCAGACTCGCTGACTTGGTTGACACATGTCATCGTATCCAAACTGCGTAGATCGATGCTCATGCTGTTGATCACTGGACTGTGTGGTCCAGACTTAATTATTTACAGACAACCGCCATATAGCTGGAATATTGCTGAGTGCAAGGTTAAACAACAAGAAGCCAAACCAAGCGCTAAGGTAACACCTACCAATACCGTCTCCTTTGTACTGATCCTTTGTAGGTGTAGATATGGCATATCCATTGTTGCGGCTGAAAAAAAGAAGATAATATGACGAGGGTACTGTTAAAGCATGTTTGGAAACAGAGAACTGAAAACCTTGATGACATAATCCAAGGTGTTAATCTGTAGAGAACTACCGATACCACATTACCCCTGTGTAAGATGGAGAAATATTTGCTGATGCAGCAATAATGGCTTCATTATGATCAAAGGAATCACAGTTGATGATATTTGCCTTTCTTAATCCATGTAACATGTTTAAGTAGTTTTACTTATAGTGGCTTCCAAATATCACAGTGTAAGGAACAGTTGTTTTATGCCTCTGTCAGCAATATTCCAATTATAATAAAAAACCTAAGACTGGGTCAGGTGAATGTGAACTGCTGACAGCATTTACAATCCACTTGTTTAGGGTGTGCAACCACAGACAACCAGTCAGATTAAAAATACAACCATCTGTTTCACAGTTTAGTTATCTCATATATATTTGTATGTGGCTCAATGCTACACTTATATATATATATTGAGTGAGTGAGTTTAGTTTTATGTCGCTTTTAGCAATATTCCAGCAACATCATTGCGGGGAACACCAGGTATGGGCTTTACACATTGTACCCATGTGGGGAATCGAACCCGGTTCTTCAGCATGACAAGCAAACACCTTAACCACTAGGCTACCCTATCACCCCTTATATATACTGACGAAATATGAAAGCATTCTAGTCAATAACCAGTAATGGACATAAAAAGCAATGGTCCATATATTGGGAGTAGCACAATCATCCTCGTCACCAAATCATACAATCCAGTCCATTAAGTTGCATCGCTCATATAACTAGCAGTGGGAGAGTGGGAGACACCATAATTGGGTTTCACACATTCTTCAAGAGTGGAATTGAACCCTGGTCTTCAATGTGACAAGCAAACACTTTAACCACAATGCTAACTGATGTCCCAACAACCAGCATGTTCTGCTGAGGAAAGTCTCACCAGAAGAAGATGATTGGGCAGTCTAGCACAGCAGCGAAGTTGAATGCAGCATGAGCATCTCCTTCAGATGCTGCCCCTTCCCCGAAGTAGCACATCACGCACAGGTCGTTCTTCTTCAGCTTGAATGCATAGGCAGCTCCAGCAGCTGCAAGGAGGAAGGACTACATGTTTGTTGGTGTACACCACATATATTCTGTGAATAGGTGAGTCTGGACGTGATGAGACAACAGTTGAGTAGCTTCATGTGCTGGTGAAGTATGATGACATGCAGTCAGCCAAATCCCTATTCCACAAAACTATCTAAGAGCTTAGACAATCATAAGTCCTATATTTAAAGGCACTATATCACATTTCTAAAAATGAGTAATGCATTTCTCTCAATAATACTAACTATATGGTACTATAATCAGCCCTCATGGAACTACCATACAATTTATTACAAAACAAAATTACGTATCTAGATTACGATATTATGATTAAATTAAAAAGTTTGAATGAAGTAATGCAACGTTGCATTTAATTGACTCTCACACCCTCTACCAACCAAACATAATTTCAAATGAACCCCAATGAGTTATGTCCCTTGGAGTGCTCTTTACGAATATCCTACGCACAACTTGCAATGGAAAGTGCTACACCTCATACAAGACAACCTTTTACAGTTACAATCATGATGATACTTATTTTTCATGAATAATCTTAAGGTATTTATTTCCATTATTTTTCACTGATAACATTCACTGCATCAATTTTCCTGCAGACCTTGAGGCATCTGTGTGGCTAGAGTTGAGGAGATGGTGATGAAGTTGAGTTCCCGCGAGCCGTAATGGACTGGCATCTGTCTCCCCTTCCCTGCATCCCCTGAATTGCCATAGCACTGGTTCATGAACTGGTCCAGAGTGAAGCCCCGCCACATCAACACACCTGTTGAGAAACATACAGAAATAGCAAGTCAGCACACCTGTTGACAAACATACAGTAACATAAAGCCAGCACACCTGTTGAAAACATACAAAAACATAAAGTCAGCACACCTGTTGACAAACATACAGAAACATCAAGCCAGCACACCTGTTGACAAACATACAGTAACATCAAGCCAGCATACCTGTTGACAAACATACAGTAACATAAAGTCAGCACACCTGTTGACAAACATACAGAAACATCAAGCCAGCACACCTGTTGACAAACATACAGTAACATAAAGCCAGCACACCTGTTGACAAACATACAGTAACATAAAGCCAGCACACCTGTTGACAAACATACAGTAACATAAAGCCAGCACACCTGTTGACAAACATACAGTAACATAAAGCCAGCACACCTGTTGACAAACATACAGTAACATCAAGTCGGCACGACTGTTGACAAACATACAGTAACATCAAGTCAGCACACCTGTTGACAAACATACAGAAATAGAAAGTTGCTCATGTCACATGCATCTACAACATTTTGAGGCTAAAAAAGATCACCTTATTATTTTCCTAAACCAAGTCATTGATTGTATCTTTATCTATTGCAGCCTTATAATATAAGTTATATTTCAACTGATCTCACGTCGATGACATTAATGTCTGCACATGTAGTACCTGGATCTATGGAACTGCTCTAATCTAATTGCTCTAATCTAATTACTCTAATCCGTGTAATATGGGGGATGTTACCTAACTTATAACATGCTCGCAGCAGCATTGTACAACCTCCCTTGAGTTAATTCTGGATAAAAATATGCATCCTATGCTTATCAAAGAACCATCTTAATGGATATGGTTGGTCAATCTTTGTAGCATGGTTCATTGAATGTCATGGAATTAATGCTCATATCAATCACTGGATTGCCTGGACCATTCTTGATTATTTACAGACAGCTGTCGCTTAGCTGTAATATTGATAACTGTGGTGTTAAACGCCAAAATGTTCAGTGACAAAAGTCAAGATGACACATGATATCTTTCCTCTGTGACTGCCAAGATGGGATGTGGTGTGTTTATCATTGTTATGAGTACTTGATTTGTCTTCACACTATGTACCCGTGAAGATCCGAATTAGAATTAATCTTCAGTAACCCATGCTTGTCGTAAGAGGTGACTAATGGGATCGGGTGGTCAGGCTCGCTGGCTTGGTTGACACGTCATCGTAATTGCATGGATCAATGCTCATGCTGTTGATCACTGGACTGTCTGGTCCAGACTCGATTATTTACAGACCGCCACCATATAGCTGGACTATTGCTGAGGGCGGCGTCAAACTAAACTCACTCACTCTTCACACTATGTTATGCCTTATCTCTTATCAAGCTTCAACAATATATGGAGGTGTTTCATTTATCAGATTGAGATATGGTATAAGCTACTGACTTAAATGAAAGTTAACATCTTCATAATTGTAATGTCATAGTTGGATCTATCACAGACAGGAAATGTATCACAGATGTAAGAATCTGACTGAACCAAAATCTTTAAGGATCTGAATCTTGAATCACAATTTTGACACAATGTCATTAAAATCAAATTTGATACTTTTATGTGGTTCCACTGCATGAAGAAGTGAAGACACCTCCACAGGTAATGTCAGGTGAATTTTCCAATCAGTCAGCATGAAGACTTCTAATTTCTTTAATATATGTAATTTCTGTATATCCAAAAATGAATACACCTTCTACTCCCAAAAACTATACCATAATAATGTTTCTGAGTAATAAGGCATTCACATGTGTAGAAACATGATAGAAGGAATATCTACGTCAAAATTCTGAAATTAAGTGCTTAAGAAATAGAACCAAACTGTTTTAGATAAGTGACATCATTGGTTCTACAACCCACACAACCTTCTCTGGACATGGCAATCAAAGTCTGTGTTCACCTGACACAATATTCTGCGAAAGTGTCCTTTACCTTGATATACAGCAGTGAGTGAGTGAGTGTACTTTTACGCCGTCCTCAGCAATATTCCAGCTATATGGCGACGGTCTGTAAATAGTGGAGTCTGGACCAGACAATCCAGTGATCAACAGCATGAGCATCAATCTGCGCAATTCGGAACCGATGACATGTTTCAACCAAGTCAGCGAGCCTGACCACTTGATCCCGTTAGTCGCTTCTTACGACAAGCATGGGTTACTGACGATCAATATTCTAACCCGGACCTTCACGGGTCTAGAGCAGTAGTGTATCAGAGTAAATGATCATATCTAAATGACAGTGTATGAGAGTAAATGATCATATCTTAATGACAATGTATCAGAGTAAATGATCATATCTTAATGACAGTGTATCAGAGTAAATGATCATATCCTAATGACAGTGTATCAGACTAGATGGTCATATCTTAATGACAGTGTAGCAGAGTAAATGATCATACCTTAATGACAGTGTATCAGAGTAAATGATCATATCCTAATGACAGTGTATCAGAGTAAATGATCATATCTTAATGACAGTGTATCAGAGTAAATGGTCATATCTTAATGACAATGTATCAGAGTAAATGATCATATCTTAATGACAGTGTATCAGGGTAAATGATCATATCTTAATGACAGTGTATGAGAGTAAATGATCATACCTTAATGACAGTGTATGAGAGTAAATGATCATATCTTAATGACAGTGTATCAGAGTAAATGATCATACCTTAATGACAGTGTATGAGAGTAAATGATCATACCTTAATGACAGTGTATGAGAGTAAATGATCATACCTTAATGACAGTGTATCAGAGTAAATGATCATATCTTAATGACAGTGTATGAGAGTAAATGATCATACCTTAATGACAGTGTATCAGAGTAAATGGTCATATCTTAATGACAATGTATCAGAGTAAATGATCATACCTTAATGACAGTGTATCAGAGTAAATGGTCATACCTTAATGACAGTATCAGAGTAAATGATCATACCTTAATGACAGTGTATCAGAGTAAATGGTCATATCTTAATGACAGTGTACCAGAGTAAATGATCATATCTTAATGACAGTGTATCAGAGTAAATGATCATACCTTAATGACAGTGTATCAGAGTAAATGATCATATCTTAATGACAATGTATCAGAGTAAATGATCATACCTTAATGGCAGTGTATCAGAGTAAATGATCATATCTTAATGACAATGTATCAGAGTAAATGATCATATCTTAATGACGGTGTATCAGGGTGTATATCAGGGTAAATGTAAATGATCATATCTTAATGACAGTGTATCAGAGTAAATGATCATATCTTAATGACAGTGTATCAGAGTAAATGATCATATCTTAATGACAGTGTATCAGGGTAAATGGTCATATCTTAATGACAGTGTATCAGAGTAAATGATCATATCTTAATGACAGTGTATCAGAGTAAATGATCATATCTCAATGACAATGTATCAGAGTAAATGACATCTATGACTTTGCTAAATGTTTGGTTGTTTCTTTCAGAGCAGTTAGGTGCACCATCTCATCAACCATTCCATATGATCAATGATTCATTTCAGGCTCTAAAGAAATTATCACAACGTACAGTTACACTGTTACTTCACATGACCCTCACATTGCCTGCAAAGGACTCAGAAAGCTAATAATATAATGTTTGTGAGTTGAGGTAAAACCCTGGTCATATTTTAATGACAGTCTTATTGTCCAATCCAACCAGTAGATGGACAATCGTAAATTCTACTTCAAGCTAAATGAACATACCTGCCTCTCTGTATTGACCAAACACGAGATCTCTGGGGTCAAGAGCAGCAGCTGATCCCACGTGAGTTCCCTCCTCGCCATAGTTGGTCATGTAGAAGGAGATTCGGCCCTGTCTTTGTGACTCATACAGTACACGGTCCATGGTGTTGAGGAGAGTCATGTCTTTGTACATCTTTATCACAGTGTCTTTGTCCAGCTGGAACATTTACACAAACCGAGTCCATATAGGGTTTGAACTTGTGTTAGTGATTGTTTAAAACTAGTTTGTTCCAGTGACTTAACTAATTACAATCGGAAGATATATGTTGTGTATTTCCTTGATACTCCATGTCAGTTAATGAGTGAGTGAGTTTAGTTTCAGCAATATTCCAGCCATATGGCGGCGGTCTGTAAATAATCGAGTCTGGACCAGACAATCCATTGATCAACAGCATGAGCATCAGTCTGTGCATTTGGGAACCCATGACATATGTCAACCAAGTCAGCAAGCCTGAGCACCCGATCCCGGTCGTCGCCTCCTACAACAAGCATGGGTTACTGAAGGCACACTCTAACCCGGACCTTCTCGGGTGTCAGTTAATGAGAACTATGGTTATAATGAACACAGAAGGACCACTAATTTTAGACCTGTGAAGGTCCGGGATAGACTATTGATCTTCAGTAACCCATACTTGTCGTAAGAGGCGACTAACAGGATCGGGTGGTCAGCCTCGCTGGCTTGGTTGACACATGTCATTGGTTCCCAATTGCACAGATCGATGCTCATGTTGTTAGTCATGTCTGGTCCAGACTTGATTATTTACAGACCGCCGCCATATAGCTGGAATATTGCTGAGTGCGGTGTAAAACCAAACTCACTCACCACTAATTTTAGTTTGTTATAACTGTAGTTCGTAATACACCTTTACACTAAAATATCCAAAAAAAACGGTTTATTATAACCATCATTCCACTATAAGCGTGTTTGCTATAAATGTAGTTTATTGCACCAGCCTTAACCATGATCAGAATGATTTGAACTATTGAGAACCAAAACTTGGTATCCTTTGGCCAAAATCAGTGATTGAGTTTAGTTTTATGCAGCTTTTAGCAATATTCCAGGGGGGACACCAGAAATGGGCTTCACACATTGTGCCCATGTGGGGAATCGAACCCGGGTCTTCGGCGTGACAAGCCAACGCTTTAACCACAAGGCTACCCCACCGCCCCACAAAATCAGTAACAAATTATGAAAAAAAAATGCATCACAAGGTCAAACTTACCATGGAACGTATGGTGGCAATTAAATGTACAACAATAGTCAATAGAACAGACGGTAGTTTTTGAAGCATTTATCTGAAACTGTAACCATGGTAACCTACCTTGGGATCTTGTGTTTCATCCACAATCTTCCCATCTCTTCCCATGACTCTGTAGACAGGAATACCCTCTTGCATCTCGGGCTGAATATACTCCAGTTTGTGGACATATTGTGACTTTGAACCAGGGAACTCGGGTTTCTCTTCAAATGTAATATTCTGAGACGACAGCACCTGCAGTAGGTGATATTCAGATTAAAACAGGAAGTCTTTTACCTGTGACAAATTTCTGGGACTATACGGATATGAAAATGTTAATTAAGTAATTAGCAAGTAATTAACAGTTAATCTTATTACGTCTTGGCAGGCCACCTCTTGCCCAAGTGTGGTGATTGCTAAATACACACCATGTGTTGGCTGATGCAATCTTTTGTGAAATTACAATGTCGGTCAATAGAGAGTCAATTTGCACTAAAAACATGTTTTGGGACTGGATTTGAGCGTCGGAAATCAGAATATTGGGATGTTGGATTAGAGGGAGTTTTTTATATGATATTACATAGGGACATATTTGGGACCAAATAAATATGAAGGTTTACAGGGAATGTCGGATAAGAGGGATGTCGGTTTAGCGGGAGTCCACTGTAAAAACACCACAGAATCCTAAGTGATCATTACTGAAAATAATTTCTCGTCCACACATGCCTCTTTCAACAATATACATGTTTTCCCAATTATATATTCATCTAACATCTGAAGAAACATCCTACATACATGGTGTATGTATAATGTCACATGATTCTCTGTAAAAATGAAGTCCACAGGGACAAAGTTTGGTGGGTCTACTAAATGAGTTCAAGATTAATTGTGTTAATCACGGAATCAGAGCATTTGGCCAACAAACGTCTGTATTTTGAGATGACCCCCAACACGATTGCATTCTCTCAACTGTCATGCCCTCTCTGTGTTAAGTTAAAAATACAAAATTTCAAAAAGTGAAGAGATTCTTTAACAACTTTTCCAGTGATTGTTATTAAAGAAAACAAAATTCAAATCTTAGTGATTACAAAGTATTTATCAGAATTTGCAATCACAGTCATCACCAGAGATCTCTAGATATATACTGATATACTGCAATTTAATGTTGTCAACAGATTGAACCATACATATGTATTATTTTGGATGACATTTATAGAAATGAAGTTAGTGATCATACATGAATAAACAGAATATCTAGCCACAATAAACATGTACTTCATCAACAGCAGCTTGATTGCAATAACATAATTGCAATGTGGATCCACATCAATTTGTCTGTACTGAATCAAAAGTCAAATCCTAAGCAAATTATCTATGAATTAAAATTCATATTCATTTCCATATATTCATAAAACATATGATATTCACCTCATAGTTAGAGCTACAGATAACTTTTGGGTCACTGAGTTATGTACTCGCTAGTGTTCATCTCAATTGGGTATCCTAATTTTCCGTTGAGTAATCTAATAAATTGTACCCACCTCAGTGAAACTCAATAATAATAATAATAATAGTGATATGAGAAATGATAAGAAAGTTCATGTGTTGAAATAGAACCTCTCAATATACCTCAGTTATTTCATCTTTCCACTGGTATGCAAACTAAGATTTGACATTTCTGAGTGTACGCATATATAATCAAATTTATTGAGTATTTACAAAAAATCAAGCGTACTTGTACTCAATAGACATAATGGGAATTGAGTTTTCACATAAATATTTGCATAATTTATGCAGATATGCAGCTTATCTGTACCTCTGTCTTAGTGAATTAAAATTGAAATTCATATTCGTTACCATACATTCATAAAACATATCATATTCAGCTCATACTGTATTCATTGCAACAATAACATTTACATAATCTTGTTGCTATTCTTTACCTATTGTAAGTCATCTCAAGATGGTCTGAATTATGTGAACTGTTCACCACAAACCATTCTTCATTCACTGGAACCCTGATACATATCAAGCTAAGCAGGTGTTTGCAAACAGGTAAGTCAGAGTGCAGAAATTTACTGAAGAGGCAAAAAAAAGGTAGCATCTTTATCAGGGATTATATTTTTATTCGGATGATGAAGACATGCTTACTCGAAAACAAATTAAAGTTTTCATTTACTTATCCCTGAAATACCAGTAATGCTGTTTTGGACTGTTCGAAAAAAGGGTATGCAAAACCTTGAACACAGATTATTGCTTTATCCCACATGTACCATCACAATCTATTTGGCATGTTTTACTGCTTAACCATTAATACTCTAATTTAGATGCTATTTAACACGACCACAATTACAGATGCCGTTATCAGGTTTCTGTTTCGCAACCCCGTTGGTACAAGTCACATTTTTAAAATTTATGCATCTTCTATGACAAGGTAATTTGGCTGCGCACCTTAGGGTCACAGGAAAGCAAGGTATTGACATGCAAGAACTAGGGTGCATTTGCACAGATTAGGTGTCAACAGAATATATATGCTTATGACGTAACGACATAGAACATACGCTCTGTGTATGAAAGGTTCGTGCAACGGAACAAGGTTGTCCTCTGTGGACAGTCTTCAGAAATTGGAATATCCGCAACGATCTGGAAAATGCCATGACTGACGGTGGATGTGCACTACGTCATCAATATATGTGCAAGAAAGTATTCCCGTTGGAAAATCTTAAGCGTTAAAATCTTTTGGCAAATATGTTTGTTGTACTCGTGATGTGAATTCTACAAAGATATTATTATTTAGCTACATGTTTGTTCACTTTATCTAAAATGTAATTTAAATAGATGATAAACAAAAGAAACGTTCATTGAACATTAATGTACATTTTGTGAGATAGTTGAAGAGAAAATAGTATGATTACTCAGTTGCTGGAAATGACGTAATACACTTTCCTGTACAACTCCCACAGTAGAACATTTCTCACTTTTTTATTGTTCACCAATATTACTCATTCATGTCACTCTTATTTTTGACGTTTTGACAGATATGTGTCATTTCTAGGGTATTTTCTTATCAAGAAGGATATAGTTATGCTGGTAACCCTATCAGCTGATTAAAACTGGGAAAGGATATCTGAGGTGTCTGGTTTTGACAGATCATCTCTTGCTTTATTGGTGTGACCTCACTTGGCCGAAGACCATTTGACCAACTGTATGTGCACCAACATTTGCAGTTTATGTGCACACCTAGGCTTTGTGTGTAACCTTTCTACACGTTTCTTCCAGTTGATTAAATGCAAAATCGTCTAACTGGCTTTTCAACCGACAGTTGTGTGCACTGCTATGGCGCAAGAGCCAGTTGTTGTCAATGTGTATGATATGGTAAGTAATATTTCTCTGTTGTGACATATTTATCATTCTTTATGGACATGTGTTGATTTCTGTGTATATGTTCTCACATTTGGAACCACATATTTTTAGGAATTACTTTTACTCTTTGAAGAAGCATTGAAATTTGACTAGTGAAAATATGGTGAGGAGAGCAGTCATGTTTTCATGCATGTATCCATATATGTGTATATATGCTTCTTGATATTGTCTTATGCAGTGATAGGTTCTGTAGTTTGATGGCTGTATAGAAAAAATACCCGAATATTATAATATGAAGTGCTAAATTTGTCTGAGAAAATGGCATCTGTGTTTTCAACAACAGAGTTTAAATAACCCTTAAACATGTTAAAATGCATGTCTTTTGACAGTTCTGGGTGTATTATATTATATCATGCAAGAAAAAATTTCTGGGTTTGTGAGAGATTCAGTTTTCCAACAAACACAGTACTGAAAAACGTAACAGCCAACCCAAGCTCTATGCAGGATAACGGAGAAAGGTCGAAGAGAAATCCTAAGAAGGAGTTACAAAGTACTATTTGCCAGCTTGATTGAGTTAAAAGAGTGTTTATCAAAGCCTAAATTACAGTATGAATGCCTATATTTTCGTACAACTCAGTGTCACAATTAATAAAGCAAACCAATGTAAGAAGCTCACGTTAAACCCATCTGTTATTATTTCAGAAAAGAACACTTGTTTACAAAATACCAATGAGACGAAAGTTTGGACATGTAAGCTCAGCGGTACTTGGCCATTGTTTACAAACAATGCTTCAGAATGCTCAACATACTGGCCCTTCAAATAGCTTATGAAGAAAATAAATAATAGAAAAATCAAACAAACACAAACGATAACTTTCGCTATTATCGTGTGTTTATTACAATTTCCAGCAAAATAATCTCCAAATCAAGTGATAACAAGATCATTCAGTGAAAAATCATTCAAATTGGTAAACCCAAGATGATCCAGTTGATCATGATGATAACTGTTAAATGCAGAGACAACACTCATGCCTGCAATTCAGTCTAAGTAAACTTAGGCTCAGTATTATTCGTTACACTGTTATACTGAGTCTAACAAAACCTAGTAGAAGGTCGCGTCAGCTAACCTTTGAGCGACCTATGACCGTCCAATCAAACGCGAGACGGCCCAACAGATTTAGCCAATCAGACAACAACTACTTGTTAGGGTTTGGCGGGACTTACAAAACGGTTTTTGGATTTTCTCTTCCCTGGTCGCTGAACGAAAATCCGCATAAAGCACAGATATTTAACCTGCAGTATATACGCTTGTGGGTTTCTAATGACATGGTTAATGTTTGCTTATATTTTCGCAAAATGACATCCATGGATATTGACAAAAATGCCATTTTCAGCAACTGTTTACTCATTGTGTGTATCATTCGAAACAATTGCATGGAAAATAGCATTCGGAATCGTTCGGGTTTTTGAGGTAAAGGCTATGTACGAATGTTAACTTTTTCGATTTGGTAAGCTGTGTTCTGATTGGTCAGTCCAAAAGGTTAGCTGATGCGACCTTCTACTAGGTTTTGTTAGACTCAGTATAGCAGTGTAACGAATAATACTGAGCCTAAGTTTACTTAGACTGACCTGCAACTGCAATTTCAAGTTGAACTACATGTACAAATTTATTGTTTTGTCATGCTTTTGGGTTAAGTAAATAAATCATCAGTATTTCTGATAAATGTAAACCAAGAGGATTATTTTTAGATGATGATGATTTTAAGGGGGGGTCACCCATTTTGTTCTGGGGAGGTAGGGGGTCATCAATTTTGTACTCATGTTTCTAGGGGGTCAGCAATTTTGTACATAAAGATATTTAAAAATTATGCTATAAACATGTGGAAAGGGGAAGGGGGGGTCATTGACTTTGTACATGACATGCAGGCGGGTCACTTACTTTGTACATAAATTTTAGGGGGGTCATTCACATTGTACATGCTTCTCCATAAAAATCATCACCTCCCCCCACCCTAGCCATAAATTATGAATGGTCCCTTATGTGTACCACTTCTGAATGCCTTTCAAAGACCCAGTGAAGTATTGACAATTGACATGTGGAAGCTGTCAAATGGGTTTTCAATCCATGTTAAGCTGTTTCATAAGTGTTATTTTCTTTTTGTCATTTGCATGACAGTGTTCACGAATAGCGTTGGACCCTCTGACAAATCCGGCAGATTTGCCGACGGTCCGATAGAAGTCTACAACCCGCCGGCCCAAGTATCTGACCGTATATTTCACAATGACTTTGACTGAGAATGGAAATATGAGAGGAAATATGACCATGTGAATACACGAAATAAGGTTTGACAGGGTTTTACCTCGGCTCACAAACACGGGACACCTAATTATAAGTTTTAAGGGTCTTTGTAGGCAATACGAGGGTCCTGTGAAGTAATGGTTTCGAGAACTGTATGTTTTGATAATTTCTTTAGAGCTGGGAATGAATATATTGCTAACCTTACCAATCCATGACCTACTAATTTTGGATGTTCCTTTCAATTTGATTTGCAGTACTGGATCAATGAGTACACGTCATCGCTAGGCATCGGCGTCTTCCATTCAGGAATACAGGTGTATGGGACAGGTGAGCATGTTATGAAGGTGATACACTGGTTGTGAAATTGGGTTGAACGTCGTGCTTGAGAATATTTCGCTCATATGACGACGTGCATGCGTGTGTATGTGCGGCTGCTTGTACTAGCCCAGACTTAAGCTGGTTTTATAGTGCTAGCCCACTGAGATACTATGCCGCAGTGAAGCATGAATACCCCACTCAGACACATTATACTGACTCCGAGCCGACCAGTCCTTGTTGTACCCATTAATGCCGAGCACCAGGCAGGGACCAACAAGTAGCATATTTTAAACGTCTTTTGGTATGGCGCGGTTTGGGATCGAACCCGCGACCTTCCGCTCTCCGGGCGGACGCTCCATCCACTACACCATGGAGGCGGTTTACCACATAGTACATGTATATGTATAGTATATATTTGATAACTTGAAATATATTTTTAGATTTCAGAATCAAGTGACCAATTTACTTTATTTGCTTTAAATATTATTATAATTATTATCAATATACCGTAATTAAGATAAGATCTTTCTCTCCGATGTTGTGCAATACCTCCATAGAAGGTTGTGTTAAGTAAACTCTGAATGATTTGGTTTGGTTGTTGTTTAACGCCGCACTCTGCAATATTCCAGCTATATGGCGGCGGTCTGTAATTAATTGAGTCTCGACCAGACAATCCAGTGATCAATAGCATGAGCATTGATTTACGTAATTGGGATATAATGACATCTGT
Organism: Haliotis rubra; assembly: GCF_003918875.1. Lineage (NCBI taxonomy): Eukaryota > Metazoa > Mollusca > Gastropoda > Lepetellida > Haliotidae > Haliotis > Haliotis rubra. The sequence goes on along the minus strand of NW_025767663.1, from coordinate 55,717 downwards.
CATTACTGTCAACCAAGTCAGCAAGCCTGACAACCCAGTCCTGTTAGTCGCCTCTTACGAGACCAATTCTAACCTGCATCTTCTTGGGTTCAGACAATTATGGAGAACTCCATGGCTATGCTACAAGTAATCGAAGTTTGCATTTCTTTCAAACTATGCACACATTCTTTCTGACTTTTTTGTGTTTGGTTACGATTAAGCTTCAGTCAAATTCAGTGTTTGCATGACCTCGAAGGACCTATGCACCCATACCTCGACTGAAGGGATTGGGTGGTCAGACTCAATGACTTGGCTGACACGTCATTGTATCCCAATTGCATAGATCGATGCACACGCTATTGATCACTGGATTGTTTGGTCCAGACTCCATTATTTACAGACCGACACCATACAGATGGAATATTGCTTAGTGCGGTGATAAACAACAAACAAACATTATTGTCTGGGTAGTCCTGTAGGTATCCTAGTCCTATTCTGCACTCACCTGATGCAGGCACCCAAACCTTTGGTCATGTTGTAACAACAGTGCTGTTCTTGTAACCATGGTAACAGGATGTTTGAGACTTTGCTCAATATTATTTCCTTATTTCAGAATATGCGTATGGAGGACATCCATTTCCATTTTCTGGCGTGTTTGAAATAGCGCCAAAGGATGCTGATGACCTGGGGGAACAGTTCAAATTCAAGTGAGATAAAAATTCTGTAATTCAACGTGTACACTATCTTCATCGTTATGAGTTCTTGTTACATAGGTTGACTGTGTGAACATGAATAACAATGATTAAATTTGTTGAAACTTGTGTATATTTTATTTTGGTCATGATAAAACTTTTAAATGCTGCTAACTTTGTCGATACAATGAAATGGTAGCGTCTTAAGAGAGATAAAAATCACTGTAATTTAGATTGTCACTTCCACAGCACTCTGAAACATTATGCAGGTTGTGAAGTTTTTCCTACTTCATTATATTGTATAGATTAGATTGTATGTCGTCATAACCTGTGTGCGAGGGTGCGTGGTGTGTGTGACTTTGCTCAAGATATCAATCCCTGGTCTGTCCGTCCCCAGATCCAATCATTTAAAGGAACTGTGATATTTCTGACCTGACATAAACATGCATATGATGTCATGATGTACCATCTCTCCCTCAAGGAACCCATGAAGATCTGGGTTAGAATTGATCTTCAGTAACCCATGCTTGTTGTAAGAGGCAACTAACGGAATCGGGTGATCAGGCTCGCTGACTTGGTTAACACATGTCATCGTATCCCAATTGCAAAGATCGATGCTCATGCTGTTGATCTCTGGATTGTCTAATCCAGACTTGATTATTTAATCATTTAAAGACCACCGTCGTATAGCAGGAATATTGCTGAGTGCAGTGTAAAACTAAAGTCACTCACTCACTCTTGCAAGGATAAACATGTTTTATGAGTTTCTGATTTTTGAGTGCCCATCTTTCTGTCCAACTTGAAATGGGGACAAAGATTACAAAAAATATCATCCTTATTAAAAATATTCTCGGAAACCTTGATGGATGAAAGGATGATGGAGACCAAGAATAGGGCATGACATACACTGTTTCATATGTCCGCATAAAACTTGGTACTTTGAACTCACGTCTTTGACGCTTGGATTTTAAATATCTTTATTTTTCCAAGTTTAAATTAGGGTTGTTATTTTTCATTCCAAACCATTAAAATTTGCAGATGGTACAGGCTAGCTATGACTGGTGTCACAGAAATCAAAACTATTTATTTACCATGTTTACAGTTGTATGCATTAAACAATGGAGGTGCAGAGGTATAGATAAGCTGCGTATCTGCGTAAATTACGCAAATATTTATGTGAAAACTCAATTCCTATTAAGCCTATTGTGTACAAGTATGCATGAATTTTTGGAAATACTCACTAAACGTGATCTAACATGTACACACAAAAATGTAAAATCTTAGCTTGCATGATGAAAGTGATCAGTACTTCCTTAATTTAGCTTTTCTCAGACTATTGCACCATTTCATATCCTGTAGCATCTGTCTACCCAGTATTCAGATCATTGGAAACACTGGTCCAGCTATATGATTGATACAGATATTTTCTCTTCCAGGGAGTCCATTGTATTAGGATATACTGACTTCACATCTGATGAAATCAGGAAGTTAGTGGAACAACTTGGGAAGGAGTTCCGTGGGGACCAGTATCACTTACTCAATAAAAACTGCAATCATTTTACTCAGTCTCTTACACAGGTTGGTATTGCATATACTCTCCATGTATTATCCTTATAATCATCTACTCCCCATAATCTCCTACTCCTCTCTTCTCCATATATTGACTGCCTCCGTGGTGTAGTGGTTAGAGAGTCTGCCCGGAGAGCGGAAGGTCGTGGGTTCGAACCCGGCCGCGTCATACCAAAAGACGTTAAAATATGGTACTTGTTGGTCCCTTCCTGGCGCTCGACATTAATGGGTACAACAAGGACTGGTCGGCTCGGAGTCTGAATGTGTCTGAATGGGGTATTCATGCTTAACTGCAGCATGGTATCTCAGTGGGCTAGCACTATAAAACCAGCTTAAGTCTGGGTTAGTACAAGCAGCCACACATACACATGCATGCACATCGTCATATGAGCGAAATATTCTCAAGTACGACATTAAACCCAATTTCACCTCACCTCACCTTCTCCATATATTTGCTATATGATCCACAACTATCAATATGTTTTCGATATTATTCTTTACTCTAATTATCAGTCCACCCTTTGGCTGTTATGCCTGTCAAGTCTCATGGTAAAATAATGCTTGTTTCAGATCATTTGTGGCAAGGAACTGCCCAGTTGGGTCAACAGGCTAGCTTATATGAGCTCTTGTATTCCCTTTATCGAGAAAGCAATACCAAAGGAGTGGCTAACGCCAGCAGCTCTCCAGGCTGTCATTCCCGAACCCACTGAAGAGGAACAAAGAAATGCATCCCAACAATCCTCATCAACAAGGAGGTGATACCCAAGTGGGCAGCTTCTCGTTGGTCGTGTCTGATATTACCAGAATGGTCTGAAACTGCATTTGCCTTCTGTGCCTTACTTACAAGTCGGAGCATGTATATACTTTACATGGCTGCCATAGGCTACGATCAAGTATTATCATCAGGGAACAATGCAAGAAAAAACGTTTTCAGGTACTGTCTTGGTGCTTGTGCATGCTCATGCATTTAAGCGGAGATCATAGGAATCTGGGTAGGTTGAAGGATGTTGTGTTCAACAAGCCGAAAGCAGTCTTAATACTGTGACTGTGGCTAATATTTGATATGATTCTAGTGATGGTCACATACTGTATTAAGGATGTTTTTTGCAAGTGTGTTCACAATGCTAATACAAAGCTTTTGGAATTGTCATCCAGTACCCATTGGTAAAGTGTTTTTTCCTCTCCATGGTATTGTTTTTGGATGATCTTAAATTCTGTTGATTATTAATGTTACATTTGATCAGTTACTTATTTAAAGTGCCAGTGTTATTGCAGTTTATTAATCCTGTAATATCAAATGTTATTCCATGACGCCAGTTTTTGAACGTTAGTTTAATTTTGATCAGACAAAGGGAAATGTTTACATACTGTTCTGAAATAATTAGACTGATGGCATGATTTTAGATTGTCACTGTTATCGAATTTTGTTTATTACTATTTCATGATTCTAAACTTTCCATTAATTAAAGGAATATTTATGATTACTATGTTCATTTGATAGCATTATAAATGGATTATAGATTTTATGGCTGAAAAGTTTGGTGAGAGGTATGTATGAGAGGACATACTAGTATCTTTAAAATGGTTCTTTGTATCAGGGACTTGGTGTGATGCAGATGTCTTCCTAGCTGCTTGTCATAACTAAAAAATACTGTACAGTATGTAAATATTTTACTCTTTGTAAACAGAGATAATGATAAGACACAACCACTTTGCCAAAAGCTACTTGTCACAGCACCACAGTACAGACTTGCCTTGCTATCCAAACTATGCTAGCTTTCACAATGATGTCCATTTCGACGGACATAGCAATAAGCATTACAGTACCTTCCTGCTTCCTGCTGAATGCAAGCACCTGATTGTAGTCAGGTGTAAAGTATGTGCATGCTTTGATAAGTATTCTCATCACTGTGACATATCTGACATGGTCAACACTGTTGTATATTTCACTGGTGTACATTTCAGTGATGCCAGTCTCTAAGGGGAGACAATCCATGTCAAATGTAACACAGTATATACGGCACATAGGCTTTTGCTTCCTGCTTTGAGATTATACCTAGTCATCCAGGATGCCAAGATGACGTTGCCATTGAATGGTGATGTAACTGAATAGTTTTCATGGGGCTTCCTGTTCCGTCATGAATGTTCATATTCAATGTGAGAGTAGAAGTGAAGAATGTCTCAAAAATGTTTTAACATGCAGTGTTGCTTTCAGTTGCTAGATATCACCACATTTGTATATCATATGTACCTGTCGTACCTCCTAAACAATACTATATATATCTATAATGGAACTTCACTGCAGACAGTCAAAGATTGCTGGGTCATCAAGTTACTTGGATGCATTTATTTTCGGTAATTTCTGAGGATCACAGGTTTTGCCTCAATTTCTTTCATATGTAAACACATTGTTGCAAATAATTCAAAATGTTGTCCATCGTTTCATGGAAGTTTTTATTGGATTTTAATGTAACAAGAGCTGTTGTCTCCATCTGCTTTCAGCTTGGAATTAACAGGTTACATATACCTTTGAAATAATGTTCAAAGACTACAGGAACTGAAGACTTACAAATTGAATTCACTTGGCACCGATAATCCATGACTCTTTGAGGTTGTTCTCTGAGGTTAAGGTGAGAACATGTGACCAGCTCCCCAGAAGTTTTTTTCTCACTCAACAGTAAAACTGAAAAGTAAAAGTCCAATTTTCAAATATTCATTTGACAGTTGTTTTGGTTAAATTTCAGACAATCTTATTATGATTATCCCTCACAAAATCTGCAATAAGCCACTTATAGGACAGGATTTTTCACCTGTCTGAACCAAAATATGTGAATGTTCTAAATAACAGCATTAATAAGAGATTCACAAGGTCCACAGGGCAGGTTTTAGATAGCCGTCTGATGATTAAGAGTATTGTTATTGCTAGTCGTAGCCTGATACAGTATAAGGGCTATGATTGTCAGTGTTTCATCGACATTAAGCCATGTTGTGAATGAACACCAAAGACATCCAGCTCTGGAACTGTTTCCAAAGGGTTGGATTATAGTTGATACTTACATCTCAATCTGGTATGTTTCATTTTGTTGCTTCTTTGGTTGGTTTAGAATTACATGTCATTTCTACATGTGAAGATCAGGGTTAGAATTCAGTAACCCATGCTTGTCGTAAGAGGCAACTAACAGATCGGGTGGTCAGGCTCGCTGACTTGGTTGACACATGTCATCGTATCACAATTGTGTAGATCGATGCTTATGCTGTTGATCACTGGATTGTCTGTTTCAGACTCAATTATTTACAGACCGCCGCCATGTAGCTGGAATATTGCCGAGTGTGGCGTTAAAACAACAACCAACCAACCAACCAACATGTCATTTCATCTTACTTTTATAGAATTCAGCATCATCATGAGGGGAGTTTCCATCACTCCTGTGGCTTAGTCAGGAGCACTCTGTTGTCCAAGCAATATTTTTGATTGTGTTGAATTATGCTTGCGTTTGTATGAAACTGTTTTTGAAGCCTGTGAATTTGTTTTTGATGTTTTTTGATCGACATGCTGAATCGGTGAACTCACTTCAATTTTGACAAGACACAAAATCTCATGTGAAGGTCATGTTTTTATCAGCACTTAAATTACTGTCATAGGCTTTGTCATTATGTGAAGTTAGTATGTGCTTGCTGCAATCTGTATGTATGAGTAGAGAGTTTTAAGAGGTTCAACTGGATTTCTTTTAGTTATCTCATTCACAAATCTGAACCTGAAATATCCTCAAAGACAAAAGTAATCCTGATCATGAAAATCTTCTGAGAACTGACAGTCACAAGTTATGGCTTGGTTTGTATATCCATGAGTTTGACTACAATAGTGTTCGAATCTTGGGACCACCTAAATCATAAACAACATTAATGTTGTGATAACCATTTGACTTTATGCTTAAGTTTGAACATTGCATAGATTATGAGTGTTTTCAGATTGATTCATTTTTAAACAACTCATAGGTCTTGACCAATCTCATAGAAATCCAATAGAATATCTATCACTGTATAGACCTGGGGGTGCCATCATGAGACACTGTCAGGTGAACACTGTGTAAACTTTGACTACCAAGCAAAGTGAAGAATGTGTTGGTTCTTGAGCTGGGCCCCATTTCACAAAGCTCTAAGTAAGATCTAAGAACTTTCCTCGTAGCATTCGTACCTCCTATACTGTAACATAGGAGGTACGACACTACTAGAAAAGTTACTAGAACTTAGGCTCACGAGAGCTTCGTGAAACGGGGCCCTGATCAGATGTTGGCTTTTCTTATCACCTTCATACTGAATTTTGAATCTCTATGAAAGAACACTGCCACCAAAACCAAATATGTCCTCAACATAACCCTTTGGTTACAGATGCAAAGGCACTCACAAGTGACATGATATATAAGATATCCAAGCTATTACACAGCAGCATGATTATTAGACATTTGGATTTTCCCTTTATAATGGTTTTAGATACAGAAGACAGATATACCTGTCTGAATGCTTTGTGCCAAGACTTTAGAGGCCATAGAGCTGATTGAGTTCACAAGATGCAACTTGGTGTTTGTGCTGAGAGAGATATTGTATCAGAGTAAATGGTCGAATTTAAATGAGATCGGAAATTGAAAGGTCAGACATCAGAAATATAGGAACCAACATTGCTCATTAACAGTGGGAACTCATTGTTTTCAAGAACTAATGCCCCTGGAACAATGGGAATCTGAACCATTGCTGTGACATTGTCTTGTTCCCCGGGGTGATGGTGCCAATCATCTAAAGCTTACCGAATCTGATATAAAAAGACTACACATTTTACTTAGGCACAAAATGACAAATTGTTGGGCCGAATATAACTTTGAATTTACATTTTTATGAATTAGGAAAGCCTATTTTCAATCTTCGGTCAAATTATACACTAGTACAGATATTATAGTCCAACCCCGTTGTGTCAAACTCGTCGGGACCAAGGGAACAGTTCGACTTATGTGAGTGTTCGACACATCTGTCAGCATAGAAATAATTATAGATATAAGGAAATCTGCAGGGACAGAGAGATGAGTTCAATACAACCGAGAATTCGTCTCAACCGAGCTTCGAGACATTGGGGTTTGACTGTATTTGAGAGTGATGTGCCTCTGACAAGTCATCACAATTTGGTCAGTAAGAACATGATCACAGTTGCTTTGGCCTTTGAATATACAAATAGCGTGTTACAGATAATAAAAGTGCTTTTACATGGCTAACCTCAAATGTATCCTTTCTTTTGAGAATAATACTTGGAGATTTAATGCAAAGTATCGATAATTCTTGTAATATTCATTTCAACCACCAGATAAACTCTTGGAAGATGTTTTCCTTGTCTCTTGATATTCAGTGTATTGTGTCGCCATAATTTTATAAAAATGGGGTAGCCTAGTGGTTAAAGCATTCGCTCGTCATGCCGAAGACCTGGGTTCAATTCCCTACATGGTATAATGTGTGAAGCCCATGTCTGGTGATATTGCTAAAAGTGGTGTAAAACTAAACTCACTCTCTAAATAACCTGGAAGTTTTTATCATCATAGCTTTGATTCGTAAGTGATGGCACCATCCATCTCCATAGCTTCTATTTCTAACTCAGCATGGAATTGGATGGGACAGCTCCTTGACTTGAGCTCAAAATGAAGCTATGGTTTGGATGGGCCAGGGTATTTATTATAACAAACTGGAGGTATGTTACCTGAATAATTGAAGCTGACTTGTCACAGCTAAAAAATTCCTATAATACTAATAATAATAATAATAATGATAATCTCCTATATTTCTGAGAATAATGTGAAATAGTATTTGTGAAATTGTCGTTTCTGTGTTTTGTCAGTGTAATTTAAATATTGCCAGTCTTTGTTTGTGATTTTACTGCCAACCTGTTATTGGTTTTAGTGCAAGACTTATGCTCATTGATAGTTTAGTCTGTATGAGAAAATGTGATTTTTATCAATGTGATGTGTACAAACTCATTTTAGCCTGTTTATTTGTTGATGGCTGCTTCAACTATTTAATCACTTAAGCTAACAACTGTGTCTTTTGATTGATATTATTTTTTGCATTATCTGTTATATCTAGTCTGTTGATTGTTTCACACAATTGAAGCTGATGTATGTGGAAGACATGTCATAGTCAACACAGTGGTAGCAAGTGTACATGGTTCAGTGAAAATCTTAAAATGTCGAGTATAAAAGAATGTTCTGAATTTTGTTGTATATACACAATATATTTGTTATGTTTTGTATATACTGGGAGCATCCTTCTTTACAGTCAGTCATTATGAAGGAACGGGGTGGTGGTGTAGCCTAGCTGCGGTTAAAGCACTCACTTGTCACACCAAGACCCGGGTTTGATTCCTCACATGGGTGCAATGTGTGAAGCCCATTTCTGGTGTCCCCTGCCCTGATATTGCTGGAGTATTGTTAATAGCATCGTGAAAAAAAATAAATTAATTAATTCATTGAATAAACACAAATACTTTGGGATGATATTCAACCATAAGCAACTTTAAACTGAACCTCAAATAAATGTATAAGTAAAGGCTTATTTTTCAAGACTGTTTTGCAGATTCTGTTGATCGTATATAATAAAACAATACTATCCCAAACATTAATTTGCTGAATTTATAACTTCAATTTTAAACCACACAAAAATTGTGCCTTCAATATCCTAAACTGCAAGAAAATATGTTTCAATATGAGTATGGTAAATGATGAGACAAGTTTCATTATTACTATGAAAATTGCAACACATTCAGATCACTTATTCAGACCATGAAATGTCTCAAAGCTCTTTATGAATTTTATTACTTTGCAGTGACTTGAATTTACAATCAGTGTACTGTGCCTATTATCTTTAAAATCAGTAATTGTTAATTTAGTATTTTAAGATTGGTATTTATTTGTATCCTCCATTTAAGATGAAATGGTCAAACAAATGGTTATAGATTTGTGTTTTATTCATATCTAAATATATGTTAAAATTAGGATTATGCCTTAGCTCTGTGGTTAGGTAGTGACATGTTCCTGTCCAGTTGTATAGATACCATATTTCCTCTAATAAGCACCCGGGCTCTTATTTTTTCAATGGACTTCCAGACCTGGCACTTATTAGAAACCTGGCACTTGTTGGAGACCCAGCACTTACTGCTTTGACAATTACATAATATCCATCAACCCATGCTATTTGGAGGACAGGGGTTATGACTAAAGGGACCATTCCTTAATGCATCTATTTTTGGATCAAGGGAGAATACATTTATAAATAAAAACCATACTTGTTAGACACCCGGCGCTTATTAGAGGCCTGGCCCATATTTCCTAAAGTGCTGCTTTACCCCAGCGCTTACTCGAGGCCAGGCGCTTATTAGAGGAAATATGGAAATTGAGATCACAGTGCAAATACTGCTTGTGTTTAAGGACCTCTGTCCTTGTGTATTACGAAAACATGTGAAGGCATAATTCCTATCTGCAGCAGTGCTTTGTGCCCCTATAACTTATACTGTGTTGAATGTGTGTTGTTCAGATGTTTCAGTTTCTACTTTCTGTAGCTGTCTGATATCAACAATATCTGCCTTTCATGTCAGCCATGGAAAGAGGTTCTAGACCCAGAGGCTAGTGTGTAGCAAGATGCATTTCATAATATGATTCAGTGGTAATACAATCAACAAAAGATTCTAACTATGCAATAATTAACTCTTGCCTTGAAGAGTTTCATCACCAATTATTAAGGGACAATCTTTGTATCATAGCACAATGTCAAGCATTGATAATGATCATATAAAGAAACTCAGTTTGATTGATGTCAGTTGAAATCCAACGAGGAGTACGGTTTAGAATTATGCCCCCAGCGACCCTGCTGGAATTAAGAAGCAACATAGATGATTAGATGGTCAGACTTGGTTGATAATGTGTCGTGATATCAGTAACCGTATGGAGAGTTGCTCCTTATATCACTCATTGGTTTGTCTAGTTCACTTATATTTATTATACACACATCATAGCTGGAATAGGGGAGGTGGGGTAGCCTAGTGGTTAAAGTGTTCGCTCGTCATGCCAAAGACACGGGTTCGATTCCCCACATCGGTACAATGTGTGAAGCCCATTCCTGGTGTCCCCCGACGTGATATTGCTGGAATATTGCTAAAAGCGGCGTTAAACCCAACTCACTCACTCACTCATAGCTGTAATATTGCTGAAGCACTCAACAGTATAGACATATCAAAAGGCATGAGCTGCACTGGTTTGATGACTATTTTAACTATATGTTAGGGTGTTGGGTAGTGATCACGCTGAAGGCCGGGTTTAATTCCCCACATGGGCACAATATGTGAAGCCCATTTCTGGTGTCTCCCTTCGTGATATTGCTAACAGTGGCGTAAAACCATACTCACTACTATATGTTACATGTTGCAGATGGAGAAATACATTACACAGAAGATGTTTATGACTATTATAGGACAATAAGGCAATAATCTCATTTGTGTGTCTTGAAACACATTCATCTGGTTGCACAAAGAAAATCTGATGTTCTGCACATTGAACTGGCTGTGGTCTGTATCTGTAGAGATGTTTAGTCTCCAGTTTAGGACCTGTTATGTTTAGATTTTGATTAAACCTATGAAGATCTGTATTTTGCTGAGTGTGTGTATGATCACTCAAGGTCCACAGAAATATATGATCCACATGTGGAACAATGTAGGTGCAAGTACAAAAAGATTCATATTGACTTTGACAGTGTTCATGATTCACAAAATACCTTTTTCAGTTGTAGCATGATAATTACAAATTTCTACATGTAATACAGGATGTGACAGATCAACATTGCTGGAGGTTAGTTTGTATTGTGGGGTAGCCTAGTGGGTAAAGCGTTTGCTCATCACTGGAGGCCTGGGTTCGATTCCCCACATGGGTACAATATGTGAAGCCCATTTCTGGTGTCCCCTGCCGTGATATTGCTGGAATATTGCTAAAAGCGGCGTAACACCATACTCACTCCTCAACAGAAGTTAGAAAGCGCCCGTTTGGTTTTCATATGAATACAGTTACCTGCCATTACCAGGACTATAGTCACTAGTCAGATCACAAAATAGGGACTTATTAAACTTCTTGTGAGCGTGTGTATTGTTCAGTTTAGGTTAATGTTGATACAGTATATTATTCAGTTAAGGTGAATGTTGATACCATAATGATTAGAAAATAGACAGTTATCATAAGGTGATAATATGCAAGGTGAGTATATCATCAGTATATTCATAATTAGAGTAAGCATTTGCTGTTGTTTGACCAGATCAAGGGAGATCACCCATGTTGCCCAACTGCCAAGGTTGTCTCCTTTGACCCAAGTCCTTATAATCTGTAGATGCTGCTGGTATTTTGATTGACTCTTTGTTGGTTAGTTGATGTTAGTTGTTATATAAGTGGTTCTGTTACCTTCATATCCAAAGGGGCGGTGGGTAGCCCAGTGGTTAAAGTGTTCGCTTATCACGCCAAAGTCACGGGGTCAATTCCCCACATGGGTACAATGTGTGAAGCCCATTTCTGGTGTAGCCGTGATATTGCTGGATTATTGCTAAAAGCTATGCGTCCCAATAACTCACTCACTCACTGGGTACAAATATGCTGAAGGACCCATTTCTGGACATATCAGAAAGTGTCATCCGCCGTGATATTGTTGGAATATTGCTAAAAGTGGCATAAATCTCCCTCACTCTTAATCCAAGCAGCATCATTAATCTTATTAACAAGTTTCAAAGGAACAATATTCCTGAACAGTAGTGCTGGTATTGGCATACATCCTGCGATACGATGCATCACGATTCTAAAATTTTAGTCACAACGATATATTGCCAAGTATTGTGCGCTGAAGTTGCAATACAATACAAATCCCGATACTAAATCTTTAATTCTAACACCAACTATAAACTATAAAACACTATAAAACACTTTAAGTTTAAAACAGTGGTCTGATATTTGATTGCAAGAATTTCCGTGAAACTTATGGGAAAATAAGTATGCCAACTGCCCTCTGACTATTTTGTGTAATATGCTCTCTCTGAAATGTAAAACTGGGAAGAAACAGTAATGATACACACCAATCTGAACTATCCTAGATTAACCCTCTAGATTTTTTGTATAACCAACACAATATCTTGTGCAAAGGGATAAGCAATATAGGATGGGATCTAGACCAAGATCTAGATGTACAGATTACTGGTAGTTCCTCAATGTGTACTGGTAATATGCTCTCTGACAGAGGACTTTGAGAAGGATGCAGTTTACTGATCTAGATGTTTTTTTACTTATCCTCAGTATACAGAGGACTTGCAGGTTATGATACTTATGACAAAATATCTGTGACTCCAAATATGTAAATCACATTTAAAAGCAGTCTTCAGCTACCAATATGGGATGTGTCCTCCATGTTTATTGATGGATGCTTGGTTTGTTTGTGTGTGGTTGTCTTTAAGCAGGAAATACTTCAACATTTGGATTAACATTTTTACCTGCCAGGTGATACCCTTGCGGCTTTGTTGTGTCACAACTAATTTGCATCATTCATGGGTAAAGTGTGAGATGCAGCAGTTTGTTTTGCAGAGTAGCATCTCTTTGCTCTGTTAGGATCTGCTGCTAGGGTTGTGAATCCCAAATATACCATAACTTTAACCCTTGTGTCAACGGTCCATACCTGTTTCAGGATTTTGACCCGTAAAGATCCGGGTTAGAATTGATCTTCAGCAACCCATGCTTGACGTAAGAGGCGACTAATGGGATCGCTGACTTGGTTGACACATGTCATCGTATCCCAATTGCGTAGATCGATGCTCATGCTGTTGATCACTGGATTGTCTGGTCCAGACTTGATTATTTACAGACCGCCGCCATATAGCTGAAATATTGCTGAGTGTGGTGTAAAACTAAACTCACTGTTTCAGGGTTTCGCATTTCAGCCTGTGACACTTCATCGTTTCCTCCCTCAGTAAGCTTGCATGGTTGGATGTACCCCAGGTAACAGAATTACTTTTCAATGCAGCTTTAAAACCAATACACTCAGTCATTACAAGGGAAATAACTCTATTTTTAGAAGTAACCTTAACCATGCTGGAATCTCATGATCACTGACTTGCCTAATCATATATGCTCTTAAAAAAATTAGGGGAACTTTATTATTAATTTACGATTGAAAAAGTTGGGATGTATATCGATGTCAATCAATGTTGATATGATAATAATGAATGTTTTGAGAGTGCATCACCACTTGCACTTCCTTATGACCTTAGTTGTTTGTACAGTAATCGCTCTTGAAAGATGATTGGTATATGACGTGAAATTTGCATGTGTACAATTTTCATTTTCAAACATAAAAACAGCAAGAAACAAACACTAACAACTGTGTGATGCAAGATCATTGTCAATATTAATGCTCTTCCGTGATTTATCAACCATCTTGAAAACTGTCAAAATCAAGAATGACACCCCATGCACGTGTATCGGGCTACTGCGTTGTGCATGTACATCCCATGCGTTGTGTTTAGGGTGGTGATAGAATGAAATGGTGGTGTACGTTCATAAGATGTCTGTCTTTGAAAAAATTGTTAGTGCTTAGACGTCCTATCCAAATTGAAAGTTCAGGTTCCCCTACTTTTTGTAAGAGTATATTTGCACCTTACCTGTATGTGTGGGTTTGTCAAGGTGGGATGATTCACATCCAAGGCCCCGTTCCTCAAAACGATCATAGCGCTAAGATGATCGTAACTCCCATACTTCATCATAGACTTACGACAGTCGTAGTGCTACGATCGCTTTGAGGAATGGGGCCCTGGGCTTGCATCACTTTAGGCTTTCTTGCCACTTTTATCTGACATGCTGTGATATATTTGAAATGTTTATTGAAAGCAGCATTAAACCAACTACTCTTAGATGTAATTCATGCGATCGTAAATATTTTGGTTGAATTTTTTGGCAATTAATGCCATGCAATGACAATAAGTGTTCAATAACTGTAGTTCCCATACATATTAAAAGCATTTAAATGCAAGTAGGTGTTACAGGTGAGCCTTTCTTCCATGGAGTTAATTGAAGCTGTTGGACTGTTTTGTCAATAACTCCCACCAAGAATATATTCTTTTTAGATAACCCTCAGGTTTCTCCAACCCTAACCTCACCCTGTCATGAATAATCAGCCTCGAAACCACAATGTAATGCTCTACACCTAGTAATGTAGTAATGTATTTACTTGGTATTCTCAATACCCAGCATGTTCTATTGTGTAGACCTACAAGGCTCAAGTTGTGCTGTCCTAGTCGGTTAGCTTATGCATTGTATATACTGTTTGTGAAAGAAATAACTTTTAATCCATGACATCTTTCAATTTAGCAATCTGTACAAAAGACAATGCAGATGGATGTGTATATTTAACATTTTGTAGATACTCATGTATTTTTACTAGAGTTGCATCTGGTACATTGTCATATTCAAATTTCTGTTTCATTTTACAGATAGAAATAAAAACATATTTTTGTATAAGTTGAACTTTACAGAATCGAAACTTGAAAGTGAATATATTTGGTTAATTGATTTTCTGATGTATGGAACATGGTTCATGAATAAGTATGTTTACATAGGACTACTTGTTACAAGTTTTACTTCATCACCATAATTTATTTATTTATCTTGGTGTTTTATCATCCAATATATGGTGTTTGTTCTTTCCAAGAGATATATTTAGTTCTAAGTCCGGGGTCATTGTGTAAATTCAAATGTAATATGAGTTTGTCTTGATGATGTAGACCTTAATTCCTTTCATCTAGGTTGCTAAATTTGCATATTCACACTAAAATGTATGGAGGAAATGTGTACAGTTATGAATATTCATTGGATGGTGATATGAAAGTCCACCTCTGTTAATTTTATTTTGTGAAGATCTAAGAGTAGCTTTTTTATATTTTGTTTCTTTTAATTTTTCATTGAAGTTTTACCAACAATTTACATTACTTTTGTACATGGAATTTATAAAAGATATTTTGTATTTGTTCACCTTGTTTTTATCAAGTCATCTACAAGCATATCCTTTCTTGTTTACATTTCACCGTCAGGTTTATCATAGGAACCCCATTAGCAAATGCAGTCATCTTCAGTTCTGTAGCATGGAGAGTCCTAGCATCTGAAACACATTGTTTATGACAGTTAACATGTCTGGTCAGAATATGAAATCATTCTGTGTAAAGTCTTTAGTGGTACTACCCAGGTATGACTGGTTTGGTTAACACCTACAAGAATGTTGTGATTCCCATCAGTATGTGTAGATACTGCATGTGTTGATAGTACATCTGTATATTATCCTCATACTACATGTTACATATGTACCATGTTGCTCAGTAAAACATGTTTTATTCTGAACTCTGCTGACTAGATGATAATGTATGATGGTTTACCTTCCATTTGTGTGTACAATACTTATCCTTGTCATATGAGAAGTGCAAAATAAATGAGATTACTTCAGTTCTGTCCTTTGTTGTTTATCATTAATGGAATACAGTCAAATCCCCGATGAGTCGAATCGCTGGGGACCAAGTAATAAATTCGACTTATCAATGTATTCGAGACATAGGTATGTCTATGAGGGTAGAAAAAAAGATGATCCAGTCCTTATTCCTCCGCCTAAGCATTTGTTTATCTAATGATTTCCCTATCACTAATAGGGTCACCTTATCAGTTCCAGTCTGATTAGCACAGACAGTGATTTCCGTAAAATCACTAATCTGCCTTTTGAACTCACCTGTCAATGGCGGAAAGGTGTGAGTCGCGCTGGTTTGTTAATTGGATCAGTTTGCTACACCAATCAACTTCTCATTGACTGACTTTGGCTTATGTATACAAGATTGCTATAACAGGGAATGGTCGGGACCGACAGGTATTTCGAGTTATGCATAATATTCGAGACACCGGCATTCGACTCATCAGGATTTGACTGTAGTAGGTAGTTGAACCCCATCACACCATGAAATTTGACCTGTAGAAATATCAACAAGGACAAAGAAAATGTCAGGTTTGTCGACACATGCCAGATGGCCAAGACTGAGATAGTTCTGATAGCTTGAAATTGATGGGCAGGATGCTGCCTGCGATATTGATTGTGTCAGATGTTACAAGAAAGCTACTCTACAATGTTGGAGGACCATAACAACTGGTTGAGATATTGATGACTTTTCCTGTTTTGGCCCTTTTGTCGTTTGGTCCTTTAGACCTGTTCCTCAGGGAGCCAAAGTAAGCCAGGTACATGTTTGTTAGTTGTATATTGTTTTCATAAAGGGCTGGAGAGTAAGATGGAATAGTATCACCCGAGTGATTTGGAGAAACCATGAAGAATATATTTCAGCGGAATGGTGAATGTGTTTTGACTAATGCATCACCATTACGTTTCACATGTTTTATTATGTAATAACTAATAACCATAAAGAGATTTCAAACATATACCTGTCATGGCCACATGATGATTAACCTATGGAAAGACATTTTCTGTCAGACAACCTCTTCATGATTCTTTCGCTAAGGCAAAATCCCCAATACATATCATCCCTTTTGAACATTTGGTAAAAAGAACACCAATTCTTAGTCGCCATTTAAGACATTCCAAACTACCACCAATACCTTCTTAACCTTTGGTAAAAAAACAGTTGGTACAAGAGCACTTCGTCTCCATTAACTACCACGAATACCTTCTAATCCTTTGGTGAAAAACACACTGGCATTACTTGTAATATAGTGATTTTATTATTGCTTAAGTAGTGGTATTGAATTGCCATCTCATGTAAGCAAATGATTCAAAACATTTTCATGTCTTTGCATTGGAACGGCATTGTGATAAGCCAGTATCGGTTTATAACAATCTGTGCTGTACAGATGATCGTTATAGTGTGTGTTGAAGAGTCTGACCAAATGAAGTGAAACGAAAATCGTGTAATCCATGTTACCACTCTGAAACGGGTACAAGGAAAATGATATCTTAAAGCTTAATGCTTTGGAGACATCGGTAATCTTCCATTTTACAGGCATTAATACAATGTTTTCTTTCCCCGTCTACTTGGCATTGTCAGGTGATATTGTATTGTGACGTTGTAAATGAACATGTGAATGAGCATGTAAATGCTGTATTTTATACGGAGCTACATTTTCTATGCCATATTTCCTTCGCATTCGTGACTTGGATATCATATTATGCACACCAAGAAGAAATGTATTGGATCAAGCTAAGTGTCATGATTTGTACGATGGATGCTACATAAACATACCAATTGGTTTTTGGAATGTGATTTGTTGCCATTATTCGAGGGAAGATTGAGGCAAAATGCTTGGCTTGAAATAGTGAAGGTCAGATGGATATGATCATTCGGCTGCTGTGTAGTCACGTTGTTGCATGGGTATATCAAGAACAAGCCAATTGTGATGTGACATATGTTTATTATTTATTGTACAAACATAACAAATAAGCACTCTGTCGCTTCATTCAAAAAATACTTCAAGTCTATGCTACAACTGGCATAATGAATACACAATATACAACTCAAGCAAACATACATAGCACTATTTTGCACCAGATACAGTACGTGGGTAAACATACATAAGTGTCTGAAGAGTTAGTAGCCACACTCAAGAGCCCTGAGGATATCATATTCCTGAATCCCATGGCGATTACGGAATTTCCTCTTGGCGATTTCCGATCTTGTTCTGGTGTTGCTGCTCCTGTTGCGTTTGTTACCGAACCACTTCTTGACTTGATCGACGGTGACGTTACCGGCGACTGCAAGAGATTCACATACTATGGCAGAAGGATAGGGATGATGCAGATTGGACTGGTACCAACCCTCCATGAGCTGTACGGCTCGCTTGGACAATGGTGGTCTCCGCTTGACTCCCGGGACGAGGAAGTTCGTCTGATTCTCCACACTTTTCTTCTCTTTCTCTTCCAGAAGACTGAGACTTTTCTCCACTCGGTCAATCACCTACAAGAATAAAAAAATCGACTAAGGTTAGACAGATCGCTATATCATGTATGAATGCTATCATGTGATGTCTCCTTGTCATATTTAGTTTTAGGGTGGAATATTGATAGGAATCTTACCTGATGTATCTGCCTGTCAAAGTGATGACTGAGCCAGTCACGGTAATGGGACGTCAGGCTGGTATCTGCCATTACGTCCATCCTCCTCATCTCAATACTGGATGCATGGAAACGAAACAACGTAGAAAGCTCTCGCACCTGGTCTGCATTGGACTTTTCAGGAGGCGGAATCTACAAACAAAATGACAAGAAGGATTATTAATCTATATCTTTGCAGGGTATTATTTCATCATTTATAGATCACTCATGTTAACGATCACTGATACATGTTAGGAATACCTATTTACACTGTACCTTTTCAGCAGTTCGCACTCTCGGATTGTTGGTGGTATGCTGTTTTCTGTCAACATGGACTGAAAGAGCGTACTAGGAAATGTGGTCTGCTTGCACTCGGAATCCAAGACATCTCGGAGGTCATTGTCCAGCAATGGGTTGACTGCAACAGACGATTCTGTGGGCGATGGACTGGTGCGTGGGGTGTCGACTGGGCCATTTCTGTGAAAGAATGATGGTGGGGGGAGAACAGGGCGTGTGTATTTCTGTTTCTTTGTCGCAAACTGCAAGGAGAGACGTCAAGGGAGGAGTTCTATCCAAATCTGTGGACACTGATGTATTATCCGATTCATCGTCGCAGTGTTCTTCAACAATGGTCTTGAAAAGGGCGTTGAGGGAATTCTGGAACTCAGACTCGGATACGCCACCTGTGATATCAGACTCTTGTGTTGTATCTGAAAGACAAAAATAATGAGAGTTCATAAGTTAAATTCAGAATTTACGGTGAAAGAGTGGAGACGGTGGATTCCTCTTTGAAACAGAAATATCAGTTACATTATGAATAGAATGTCATACCTAGTATTTGAACTTCACTACGATCGCATGTCTCAAACGTGAAAATATCATCATCCAGCAGGCAGGGAGTATACGACAGATCCAAGTCAGCCATTTCTAAGGTTCAGTTGACACTATATGCACTGGTATGGATCAATGAATACTCGGAGTGAATGATGTCAGTCGAATACAGCCGTCCATATATACCATGTCAGTTGAGAGGAAATCACCTATCAACACATCTTTACATGCATCACATAGAATAGCCATCATAGAGCCTGAGAGTTGATTAATCTATTTGTTCACGATCGAAAAGCGGACCTATCGCTCAGTGTTTGTGAAAGCATTCTCTCCTTGTCCAAACATACTAAGTTCGAGTGCTTACCTTTGAACACTGATCACACACTAATCCCGAGTTCTGAACACTCGAGTTTGGATGAGCATTGTTCTTATCCATTCACATCAGTTTTGTTTTATTTGATACATTAAGTATGAAGGTGTTGTGTACTCGGGGATAGAAAACCGACAACCAATGTCTTGATAGAAACCTCAAAAGTAATTATATAAAACTGATGGTCTTAGAGAGTCGTTGCATCATCTGCAATTATTTAATGTAGGTAGGTGTGGGTGTGGATATCAAAAGTGAAAACAGTCTGTAAATGCATAGTGTTGTAAAGGCACCCGCTTCCATGGAAGCATTGCTGTAGCATTCAGATAGCTGGCTTGTAGAAAGGAGCGCACACATGATTAGTTGTTTGAGGAGTTTTAAATAGCGTTTATCAAAGAGAAACTCTCAAATTTGGTATAAAGCTTTAGTATTTGATATCATTGTAGTTATATGTGGAATAACTGTACATTTGTTCAGAAAACAGGTCTCGTAAAATTGTAACTTGATGCTTTTAGATCAAAATGTGGGACAACAAAAGGTACAAGTCACAACAAATTGTACGCTGAAACTAAGTTTATACCCATGAATGAAAGGAGACGTGTACAGAAACTGAAACATTTTCATAGAATGGTCTACGATAACGCTCCAAGATATTTGTGTAATATTGTTCCCGATTACGCTTTCGTGGATAAAATCCTTAAATAGGTTTTCAGACAAGAACACCCGAAATTAGCACATGAATTTGCACTTGATATTAATTTTACAAAAGATACTGTCAAGTAATACATTCCAGCATCAGATTAATTTGAAGCCATTTCACACAAAACCCACAGATTAAGCTCAACCGTCCCATCGTGCTCCTGTGGCCCTACTTGAGAAAACCCTTTACTACTTATTTGTGTGTTCAAAGTACACCATTATTAGAAACAACATGCGTTATTATACAGATAATATGATATAAGAGCAGCTATCTGTACAAGAAAATATAGAAATAATTCATTCTCTTCATAAATTCATCTTAGAAACTGATCGATTTAGTTAAGCAATATTGTCTTAAAGGCAAGACTTTTATGGATGTCAACTTCTTTATTGTGAAGGGTCACGACGTTTCGAAGTATATTCTTACTTCTTCATCAGGTGAATGAAACAGTTAGGAACAGACAGCTATATATTCACTTCTGAATGCCCTTCATAGACCCAATATTGTCTTGTAAATTACTTGTAATATAGTGATTTTATTATTGCTTAAGTAGTGGTATTGAATTGCCATCTCATGTAAGCAAATGATTCAAAACATTTTCATGTCTTTGCATTGGAACGGCATTGTGATAAGCCAGTATCGGTTTATAACAATCTGTGCTGTACAGATGATCGTTATAGCGTATGTTAAAGAGTCTGACCAAATGAAGTGAAACGAAAATCGTACAATCCATGTTGCCACTCTGATTATGGAAACGGGAACATTTAATGTGTGCAAGGAAAATTATATCTTAAAGCTTAATGCTTTGGAGAGTCAAAGTTACATCGGTAATCTTCCATTTTACAGGCATTAATACAATGTTTTCTTTGCCCGTCTACTTGGCATTGTCTGGTGATATTGTATTGTGACGTTGTAAATGAACATGTGAATGAGCATGTAAATGCTGTATTTTATACGGAGCTACATTTTCTATGCCATATTTCCTTCGCATTCGTGACTTGGATATCATATTATGCACACCAAGAAGAAATGTATTGGATCAAGCTAAGTGTCATGATTTGTACGATGGATGCTACATAAACATACCAATTGGTTTTGGAATGTGATTTGTTGGCATTATTCGAGGGAAGATTGAGGCAAAATGCTTGGCTTGAAATAGTGAAGGTCAGATGGATATGATCATTCGGCTGCTGTGTAGTCACGTTGTTGCATGGGTATATCAAGAACAAGCCAATTGTGATGTGACATATGTTTATTATTTATTGTACAAACATAACAAATAAGCACTCTGTCGCTTCATTCAAAAATACTTCAAGTCTATGCTACAACTGGCATAATGAATACACAATATACAACTCAAACAGAACATACATAGCACTATTTTGCACCAGATACAGTACGTGGGTAAACATACATAAGTGTCTGAAGAGTTAGTAGCCACACTCAAGAGCCCTGAGGATATCATATTCCTGAATCCCATGGCGATTACGGAATTTCCTCTTGGCGATTTCCGATCTTGTTCTGGTGTTGCTGCTCCTGTTGCGTTTGTTACCGAACCACTTCTTGACTTGATCGACGGTGACGTTACCGGCGACTGCCAGAGATTCACATACTATGGCAGAAGGATAGGGATGATGCAGATTGGACTGGTACCAACCCTCCATGAGCTGTACGGCTCGCTTGGACAATGGTGGTCTCCGCTTGACTCCCGGGACGAGGAAGTTCGTCTGATTCTCCACACTTTTCTTCTCTTTCTCTTCCAGAAGACTGAGACTTTTCTCCACTCGGTCAATCACCTACAAGAATAAAAAAATCGACTAAGGTTAGACAGATCGCTATATCATGTATGAATGCTATCATGTGATGTCTCCTTGTCATATTTAGTTTTAGGGTGGAATATTGATAGGAATCTTACCTGATGTATCTGCCTGTCAAAATGATGACTGAGCCAGTCACGGTAATGGGACGTCAGGCTGGTATCTGCCATTACGTCCATCCTCCTCATCTCAATACTGGATGCATGGAAACGAAACAACGTAGAAAGCTCTCGCACCTGGTCTGCATTGGACTTTTCCAGGAGGCGGAATCTACAAACAAAATGACAAGAAGGATTATTAATCTATATCTTTGCAGGGTATTATTTCATCATTTATAGATCACTCATGTTAACGATCACTGATACATGTTAGGAATACCTATTTACACTGTACCTTTTCAGCAGTTCGCACTCTCGGATTGTTGGTGGTATGCTGTTTTCTGTCAACATGGACTGAAAGAGCGTACTAGGAAATGTGGTCTGCTTGCACTCGGAATCCAAGACATCTCGGAGGTCATTGTCCAGCAATGGGTTGACTGCAACAGACGATTCTGTGGGCGATGGACTGGTGCGTGGGGTGTCGACTGGGCCATTTCTGTGAAAGAATGATGGTGGGGGAGAACAGGGCGTGTGTATTTCTGTTTCTTTGTCGCAAACTGCAAGGAGAGACGTCAAGGGAGGAGTTCTATCCAAATCTGTGGACACTGATGTATTATCCGATTCATCGTCGCAGTGTTCTTCAACAATGGTCTTGAAAAGGGCGTTGAGGGAATTCTGGAACTCAGACTCGGATACGCCACCTGTGATGTCAGACTCTTGTGTTGTATCTGAAAGATAAAAATAATGAGAGTTCATAAGTTAAATTCAGAATTTACGGTGAAAGAGTGGAGACGGTGGATTCCTCTTTGAAACAGAAATATCAGTTACATTATGAATAGAATGTCATACCTAGTATTTGAACTTCACTACGATCGCATGTCTCAAACGTGAAAATATCATCATCCAGCAGGCAGGGGTATACGACAGATCAAAGTCAGCCATTTCTAAGGTTCAGTTGACACTATATGCACTGGTATGGATCAATGAATACTCGGAGTGAATGATGTCAGTCGAATACAGCCGTCCATATATACCATGTCAGTTGAGAGGAAATCACCTATCAACACATCTTTACATGCATCACATAGAATAGCCATCATAGAGCCTGAGAGTTGATTAATCTATTTGTTCACGATCGAAAAGCGGACCTATCGCTCAGTGTTTGTGAAAGCATTCTCTCCTTGTCCAAACATACTAAGTTCGAGTGCTTACCTTTGAACACTGATCACACACTAATCCCGAGTTCTGAACACTCGAGTTTGGATGAGCATTGTTCTTATCCATTCACATCAGTTTTGTTTTATTTGATACATTAAGTATGAAGGTGTTGTGTACTCGGGGATAGAAAACCGACAACCAATGTCTTGATAGAAACCTCAAAAGTAATTATATAAAACTGATGGTCTTAGAGAGCCGTTGCATCATCTGCAGTATTTAATGTAGGTAGGTGTGGGTGTGGATATTAAAAAGTGAAAACAGTCTGTAAATGCATAGTGTTGTAAAAAGGCACCCGCTTCCATGGAAGCATTGCTGTAGCATTCAGATAGCTGGCTTGTAGAAAGGAGCGCACACATGATTAGTTGTTTGAGGAGTTTTAAATAGCGTTTATCAAAGAGAAACTCTCCAAATTTGGTATAAAGCTTTAGTATTTGATATGATTGTAGTTATATGTGGAATAACTGTACATTTGTTCAGAAAACAGGTCTCGTAAAATTGTAACTTGATGCTTTTAGATCAAAATGTGGGACAACAAAAGGTACAAGTCACAACAAATTGTACGCTGAAACTAAGTTTATACCCATGAATGAAAGGAGACGTGTACAGAAACTGAAACATTTTCATAGAATGGTCTACGATAACGCTCCAAGATATTTGTGTAATATTGTTCCCGATTACGCTTTCGTGGATAAAATCCTTAAGTAGGTTTTCAGACAAGAACACCCGAAATTAGCACATGAATTTGCACTTGATATTAATTTTACAAAAAGATACTGTCAAGTAATACATTCCAGCATCAGATTAATTTGAAGCCATTTCACACAAAACCCACAGATTAAGCTCAACCGTCCCATCGTGCTCCTGTGGCCCTACTTGAGAAAACCCTATACTACTTATTTGTGTGTTCAAAGTACACCATTATTAGAAACAACATGCATTATTATACAGATAATATGATATAAGAGCAGCTATCTGTACAAGAAAATATAGAAATAATTCATTCTGTTCATAAATTCATCTTAGAAACTGATCGATTTAGTTAAGCAATATTGTCTTAAAGGCAAGACTTTTATGGATGTCAACTTCTTTATTGTGAAGGGTCACGACGTTTCGAAGTATATTCTTACTTCTTCATCAGGTGAATGAAACAGTTAGGAACAGACAGCTATATATTCACTTCTGAATGCCCTTCATAGACCCAATATTGTCTTGTAAATTACTTGTAATATAGTGATTTTATTATTGCTTAAGTAGTGGTATTGAATTGCCATCTCATGTAAGCAAATGATTCAAAACATTTTCATGTCTTTGCATTGGAACGGCATTGTGATAAGCCGGTATCGGTTTATAACAATCTGTGCTGTACAGATGATCGTTATAGTGTATGTTAAAGAGTCTGACCAAATGAAGTGAAACGAAAATCGTACAATCCATGTTGCCACTCTGATTATGGAAACGGGAACATTTAATGTGTACAAGGAAAATTATATCTTAAAGCTTAATGCTTTGGAGAGTCAAAGTTACATCGGTAATCTTCCATTTTACAGGCATTAATACAATGTTTTCTTTCCCCGTCTACTTGGCATTGTCAGGTGATATTGTATTGCGACGTTGTAAATGAACATGTGAATGAGCATGTAAATGCTGTATTTTATACGGAGCTACATTTTCTATGCCATATTTCCTTCGCATTCGTGACTTGGATATCATATTATGCACACCAAGAAGAAATGTATTGGATCAAGCTAAGTGTCATGATTTGTACGATGGATGCTACATAAACATACCAATTGTTTTTTGGAATGTGATTTGTTGCCATTATTCGAGGGAAGATTGAGGCAAAATGCTTGGCTTGAAATAGTGAAGGTCAGATGGATATGATCATTCGGCTGCTGTGTAGTCACGTTGTTGCATGGGTATATCAAGAACAAGCCAATTGTGATGTGACATATGTTTATTATTTATTGTACAAACATAACAAATAAGCACTCTGTCGCTTCATTCAAAAAATACTTCAAGTCTATGCTACAACTGGCATAATGAATACACAATATACAACTCAAGCAAACATACATAGCACTATTTTGCACCAGATACAGTACGTGGGTAAACATACATAAGTGTCTGAAGTGTTAGTAGCCACACTCAAGAGCCCTGAGGATATCATATTCCTGAATCCCATGGCGATTACGGAATTTCCTCTTGGCGATTTCCGATCTTGTTCTGGTGTTGCTGCTCCTGTTGCGTTTGTTACCGAACCACTTCTTGACTTGATCGACGGTGACGTTACCGGCGACTGCAAGAGATTCACATACTATGGCAGAAGGATAGGGATGATGCAGATTGGACTGGTACCAACCCTCCATGAGCTGTACGGCTCGCTTGGACAATGGTGGTCTCCGCTTGACTCCCGGGACGAGGAAGTTCGTCTGATTCTCCACACTTTTCTTCTCTTTCTCTTCCAGAAGACTGAGACTTTTCTCCACTCGGTCAATCACCTACAAGAATAAAAACAATCGACTAAGGTTAGACAGATCGCTATATCATGTATGAATGCTATCATGTGATGTCTCCTTGTCATATTTAGTTTTAGGGTGGAATATTGATAGGAATCTTACCTGATGTATCTGCCTGTCAAAGTGATGACTGAGCCAGTCACGGTAATGGGACGTCAGGCTGGTATCTGCCATTACGTCCATCCTCCTCATCTCAATACTGGATGCATGGAAACGAAACAACGTAGAAAGCTCTCGCACCTGGTCTGCATTGGACTTTTCCAGGAGGCGGAATCTACAAACAAAATGACAAGAAGGATTATTAATCTATATCTTTGCAGGGTATTATTTCATCATTTATAGATCACTCATGTTAACGATCACTGATACATGTTAGGAATATCTATTTACACTGTACCTTTTCAGCAGTTCGCACTCTCGGATTGTTGGTGGTATGCTGTTTTCTGTCAACATGGACTGAAAGAGCGTACTAGGAAATGTGGTCTGCTTGCACTCGGAATCCAAGACATCTCGGAGGTCATTGTCCAGCAATGGGTTGGCTGCAACAGACGATTCTGTGGGCGATGGACTGGTGCGTGGGGTGTCGACTGGGCCATTTCTGTGAAAGAATGATGGTGGGTGAGAACATGGCGTGTGTATTTCTGTTTCTTTGTCGCAAACTGCAAGGAGAGACGTCAAGGGAGGAGTTCTATCCAAATCTGTGGACACTGATGTATTATCCGATTCATCGTCACAGTGTTCTTCAACAATGGTCTTGAAAAGGGCGTTGAGGGAATTCTGGAACTCAGACTCGGATACGCCACCTGTGATGTCAGACTCTTGTGTTGTATCTGAAAGATAAAAATAATGAGAGTTCATAAGTTAAATTCAGAATTTACGGTGAAAGAGTGGAGACGGTGGATTCCTCTTTGAAACAGAAATATCAGTTACATTATGAATAGAATGTCATACCTAGTATTTGAACTTCACTACGATCGCATGTCTCAAACGTGAAAATATCATCATCCAGCAGGCAGGGAGTATACGACAGATCCAAGTCAGCCATTTCTAAGGTTCAGTTGACACTATATGCACTGGTATGGATCAATGAATACTCGGAATGAATGATGTCAGTCGAATACAGCCGTCCATATATACCATGTCAGTTGAGAGGAAATCACCTATCAACACATCTTTACATGCATCACATAGAATAGCCATCATAGAGCCTGAGAGTTGATTAATCTATTTGTTCACGATCGAAAAGCGGACCTATCGCTCAGTGTTTGTGAAAGCATTCTCTCCTTGTCCAAACATACTAAGTTCGAGTGCTTACCTTTGAACACTGATCACACACGCCAGTTCAAAAATGTATTACAATCATCAATACCACTTAATTTGAATATATTTGATAAAAACATTCGTACACTTTTCTGCCAAATTATCCACTCACGCCCCAGACTTGGGTGCAGTGATTTGCATGCACACGTTTGAACGGCAAATTTCAGTTGATCCATTCTGCTCCTGTGGTCACCTTTGAGGATACTTTTCATTACTTCTTTACTTGTCCTAATTATTCCAACATCAGATATCGCATGTATTTTTTATGCACAGAGATGTAATTTAAGTTCAGTCTCAAATGGAAATCCAAACAAAAATAAACTTATAAATTCTTTTATACTAAAATCTATCCCTACTTTTATAATAAATTCGCATAGGTTTGATAAATGATTAAAGATGTTCAGTACGCAGGTTGCATGCTTTCCTATCATGCTGCATATTATTTAATATTTGTTGTATTCATGTATTAATGTAATGGAGAGGTATTCAAATAAGCCATTACGGCTTGTTTACCGATCTTTGTTCAATATATTTACACTGAACTAAGTTTATACCTCTGAATGAAAGGAGACGTGTACAGAAACTGAAACATTTTCATAGAATGGTGTACGATAACGCTACGAGATATGTGTGTAATATTGTTCCTGATTACGTTTCCGCGGATAGCCCTTATTGATCAAGAAATTCTTTAGCGTGACGAGCTGACGTTTTCACCATTAGGCTACCCCACCGCCCCTGTAGCATAAAGAGGCTTCCGTGATGGTGATGATGATGATGATGAAGAAGAAGTAGAAGTAGAAAATGACAATGGTGATGGTGTTGGTTTGGAGATTTGAAGTCCGCCATCCCACATGATGCCTGACGTGAAGCTGGCGTGAAATGACAAATGGTACCCTGATACTGGGTTGACTCCACATGGGGTGCTCCAGCAGGGGCGCATCCCCCCCCAAAGAAATATTCCCTGAGGAGCATTTCTCCCTAACCTTTGGACTTCATGATGAATAAAACACACAAAAATTCTGGATCCGCCCCTGACCAACTATTATGGGATCTCCAAAGGTGTCAGTCTATTGCTTTTTCTGGTTCATTGTCTGTACAAGAGTGCTTGCATTGTTTGTGTTTCACGGTTTTTCACCCAAGTTTTCACGTCGGTCGCCAAGACCATTTTAAACCAGAATATGCGTCATTGCTGTGTGTATAACAACAAGAAACTAAAAAGCTAAAAAAATGTATCCCTTCACAAGTACTAACAATAATGTGCTCTTCAAGTTTCTAATTCTATTCATTATAAGACCTAAGTGAATCAAGTCTAGATTTTCTCAGGTTCAGGAGGGCGGTGGGGTAGCCTAGTGGTTAAAGCGTTGGCTCGTCACGCCGAAGACCCGGGTTCGAATCCCCACATGGGTACAATGTGTGAAGCCCATTTCTGGTGTCCCCCGCCGTGATGTTGCTGGAATATTGCTAAAAGCGGCGTAAAACCAAACTCAGTCAGTCAGTCATTATACATTAAAGCTGATACACACAGCTGGTTAAATCTGACAGTTTTTTTGCAGCAAGCATAATTGGCAATATTTATAAACATTTCTCACGATTATCATTTATGTTTACTGTTTACTGGACTAAGTCGTTTTGTATCTTAATTCACATTATTATTTGTATTATTTAACACACACACCCTCTCCAAGCCATAAATTATGAACGATTCCTTATATTTTCGTATCACTGTAAGGGTGCGTCCATTCGATCAGCCTTGTACTGTCAATCTGTTTTCTACTGCCATATACTATTTCTCTTACGGAAATTTGAACTATTTTGTATGTTTCCTCTTTACATTTAGAATACGATCGTTAATTTATGACATTGCTTAGATGTTTGATGGTTCCTCTAGACCTGTTTAAATGTTCGGGGGACAGCTCAAGACTCGAGAGGCAATGTCAAGAATGAAAATGATATTAACATATGAATTAGGGCGTTCTCAATTTTCACAAAAAACGTCCCAATTAAAGCATTCATATTTTAAAAAAAATATCAACTTACTACTTTTAAGAAGGTGAAAATAATGAAAATTGATGAAACTCCCCCATATCTTCCTAATCTTGATATTCTGTCCAATGTGATCATATGTATACAGGTTCGAGTCCTGCAAGGGCTCTGATTATCTGCTATTCACATCTACAGTATGTGCAAATGCTGTTACATCAGTGATTAGAAATCGATATCTCGTTGCACATATGAGACACAGCTGTGTAATCTTCATCTAGGACTTGTCAAAGACGCTGATGTAGGATAGGATTGGAAAATAAGATTAAATTCAATTTTGAGAGTGTGAGGGGTTCATTGTGGGCCTCATCAAGAGAAGATAACTCTCAACTGTCACCAAAATCAGAGAGGGCGCACCGCTGTTCCGGCCAAATTCGCCACATCGTACGGTAAGAACTATAACGAGCAATAACATTGTAATCCAACAAAATTTGTTTCTGTGCAAATAAAGAATGGGCTATGCACTGATTATTTACACTGACGTAGCTCATTATGCAAAAAGACACGGTTCTGTGCACAGTATCTCATAAGCAAATGGGAAAATGACACTTGTCACTGTAAGATAAGCCAGTGACGGCAAACAATAGATAACGGGAAGAACTCTCTGTTAAGATGTAGGAATTCTAGAAAAGCACGTCTGTCCATGCCATTGCGAGGAAATCAATACATACACCTGGTAACGAAACACCTATTCTGCTAACTGAGCAGATGCTTTCTGTAATGCTTTTATGCTAGTTGACACAGACGAACATTGCCTTTCACCTGTTTACTGTCTACGTGCGGGTCATCTATTATTGCCCATTTGGCGTTACAACAAACCCTTGCCAACAGGCGTGTGCATTTCTCTGCAGGAATTCAAGCTGATGAACAATTAATGGTTGTCATATTTAGACTATGAAAAGGTATTTTCTTTGCTTTTCTTAGCTGAATGTTGAAAACAATAATATGCTTAGTGATCATTTGAACGAGTGTAGTGTGCATCGTAGCTTATATTATTTGAATGCTAAAATTTAACTGCATCTTTCTTGTCTATACTTATTCCTCTTAGACATCTGTGAATAATTGCAATCTGCAACCTGCAGCACTGTTCAAAGTCTGACAATGCCTGAATATTTAAAAATATGCAACAGACGTTTGATTTTGTAGCGGTACATATAATGACATGTTAGAATACAAGCTAGCATATAGTCTATTTACTAAAAGTCTACTCAAATGTTTGGCACTGACTTTAGTTTTCAAAATCATAAAACAACTGCACCATTAACTTCACCTTTGTTTGACTCTTCTGTTTTCTTATCAAGCTTATCAGAATGTGTCTTACATGTTAGACTAGTCTAACTCTATTTGATCATCTATGCTAACCTTAAATGGATATGCCTTATATAAAAAAGACAAAAATATTGGCATATTTAGACAACTGACTTATTCAAACGCTATACAATAAATTTATTTTCAGATTCCTTAGATGGGATTTGAACCTGAGACTTTTTCTTTCTGAAGTGGGACGCTTTGTCCACATCCCAGATAGCATTCAGACGTTTGCCCAACGTTTGCAATGGTTTTGCCAACATTGGTCCAACATCCGAATGCTATCTGAGATGTCCAAAGAAGTTAACTATAATTTTTTTAACCTGAGCTAAGGACGGCAGCTGTAGGATGACTCCACATCCTTCGTCATTATCAAAAGATGATATTCCATTAATATGTGATATCCCATGTGATCCAGGCATGCATCCTCCTACCCTATTCTCTTTATTAGCATGATTAACAATGAGTGCACATATACATACAGTAGTTGGCCATAAGTGAGTCAAGATTTGTGAAATTTCTAGAGACTTACATGTTAATTAACTGTTGCAAGAATAATTTTCATAAATTGAGTAGAAGTAATTTTATTTTGATATTTTGCAAACATCTTGGAAATCATCTTCAGCTACGTGTACATAATTTTCTTTCATCTTTCCGTTGATCAGCATGATCAGTTATCGAAAGACACCTGATTAGGCACCATTAGTACAACTTCATTTTATTCTATCCCACAGAAAACCATGTTAAACAAGATTGGTATGTCTAATATATGTTGTTTAGTAGTTGCAGTTTTCTCAATAATCATCGGAAAATTGAATGGAAATTATGTGTATGTAGCTGAGATGATTTCCCAGCTGGTAGATAGGTATTGAAATCAATTCGACCAAAACTAAATTTATGAAAAAATGTCTTGCAAGAGTTAATTAACATGCAAGTCTATGGGAATTTCACTAATGATGACACACTTATGGCCAACTACTGTATGTCAAAATATGTATTTGTTATGTTTCAAAGACCAAATAAACAGTCATCAGCATGCATTTCTCTATTATGGAGAATAACAGTTAATATCTTCACGATCTTATCATGCTCTATGTGGCCATAATCAAGCAGCTGTTGCCCATAATGGTGTTATGTTGAAAGCAGTAAAGACACATCTACACTGTTAATGATTACTAAGCATATTTCTTTTCTTCCACGCTATGCAATATTCTCTATCATGTCTGTTGATGCTCTGTCTCTTAACTTTGTTGATATTTCCATTGGTCGTGTTGGTGTGTATCAGTATATTTTTAAATTCAATGCTGATAATATTGTAGAAAGGAGGTTATCTTATTTTAAAGATTTTTTTTAACCAGGTCGTCCGTTCAAATGGGTTTCTAACATTGCATAAACATAAGTGAATTTGTGAACATGACAGCTTAGACATCCTGTACATTATGAAAGTTGTATTTTGGTGAATGATTGCTTATTTAGGCAAACTGTTAACAGTAAACAAAATGGGGAAATGATGACAATAATCATTGATAGTTGCTGATGTACTTTTGTGTGTAGAAAGTGATTTTGTTTCAGGGGTGGAAATAACCCATTGCCCGACGCCCGAGTCCAGTGTTTTTTTCTGTCGGGCAAGCAAATTTGTATATCACACTGTACCGGTGTCCATTTGACTTTCAAATGGTAATTATGTTGTTAATTTACAAAAATCAACAAGAAAATCGGCCAGTATAGTGGAAAAATTATCAGGGCACGTGATTTTACTTGTGCCACTGTACCGGAGTACACTAGCAATTTTAAAGTTATTTCCAGCCCTGTGTTTAAGTTCATGTTCACAATGTCCACAGAAAAGATTCCATGGGTCTCATTTCTTTATAATGACTTAACCAGAGGTATTGATGCTTTTATTGTTGGGAATTTGGGGAAATGGCTTTCGGTTTTGCAAACTGATTAGCAAATAACTTGTCCTGTTCTTTATTGCCTGCACACTGTAAAGATCCAGTTGGTATTCAGTCTCAAGCAGCCTATACTTGTCTCAAGAGGTGACTGAAAGAATTGGGTGGTCATGCTTGTAAACGTGGTTGATCATGTTGATGCATGTCCTAATATCCCAACTGTATAGAGTCATAGACCTATGCTCTCGGTATCAGTCACTTTATTGTGTCTTGTCCAGATTCAATGGTGGTATTAACAGACTTTATCACCAGCATATGTGACTAGAGCTGAAAGTGTGACATCACATCATGGAGTTCTAGGGACCAGTTATAAATAAGCAGGGTTCAAACATGTAGATGGAAGTTGAAAACATTATATTCAGAGATAATGGTATAATTTTTTCCTTCAGGCTGAAAATCAACTGAAACCGAGCCTTTTGTTCTTCAGTCTGTTAAGTCTGACCTCAGGCATGTGAACCAGGTGTCCCTTGAGTACACTCACATTGCTACAAAAATACCTGCATTATCAGTGTGCCATAGCACATGTAGAATGAACAGTGATTTGTTCAGGCAAAAAGGCATTTGGATATTTTATCAATGTTTGTAGGGACATGTTTTTACCAAATTTACTTCATATATAAAGCTATGTAATGTACCAGCATATTCTTCAATGAACTAAATGTCATTATCTTACATTGATTACATTAGATCTGTGATTAATGGCTGATCATTGTACGCTGTTGTACAGCAGAAGCCGTATCAGTTTGAGCATGGCCTGAAGGTGGGGGTGATAGGGTCTACCAGTTTTGCTTATTCATCTATCATTCAGGGTTCTACACAGACTTTTTAAAATGGGAGTCATGGTGACTCACAATATTTATTTTTGGGAGTCATTTTTAATATTTGGGAGTCATGAAAATTTAATATTTGTTTGTGTCAATCATTTTCAGTATGTAACTCACTAACTGTGTATGTCACACCACCAAATGAAACTACAGCATTGTTCAATTCAAACAGCCAGGATTACTGTCTCCTCTGAGTTCTGTGGAACAATCTGACAGCTCTGTAAAAGTCAAACTATTATCTAACAATATCATTGATTGCTTATCAAATCGATTTTATTGAACTAAATCGTGAGGGCCACCTATCAAACTTGCGTCAAGCCTGACTCGTATGATAGTATTTTGAGAGTCGTTAACAAAATTGTTGCGTCAAATACGCAGGAATCATGCGTCATGTAAACCCTGTCATTATTATATCATGGTCATAGTCATCATGTTCTATATTGATCACATAGGTGACTTGAAGTACTTAATGGGTAAAGTTTACTGATTTTAATGAATGAGTTGGTTTAAGATTGCTTTGAAGATGTTGAAAGGTATTTCAGTTACATGATGGTATAGCAGTTTACTGTGGACAAGGACCTGTGAAGATTCGAGTTAGAATTGATCCCCAGTAACCCATGCTTAAGAGGCGACTAAATGGATCACTGGATTGTCTGTCCCAGATTCGATTATTTGCAGACCGCCGCCATATAGCTGGAACATTTCTGAGTGTAAATCTAAACAGCGTAAATCTAAACTCCCCCTCC
This sequence comes from Haliotis rubra, assembly GCF_003918875.1. Classification (NCBI taxonomy): domain Eukaryota; kingdom Metazoa; phylum Mollusca; class Gastropoda; order Lepetellida; family Haliotidae; genus Haliotis; species Haliotis rubra. The sequence continues at coordinate 21,564 of NW_025767663.1, read as the reverse complement.
CTCCCTAATGTGGAATAAGATCGGTTAGTCGAATGGCACCCTGAACTGATTACCACTTTGCTGAAACTATCAAGCAATGGAATAGTGATGACTAACACCCAAAATAGAAAATAAGCAAATCTCTGATTTAAACCCACAACCTTTCGGTGATTCAACAATACATGCCTGGCTGTAGATTCTGGGCCTGCTTGCACAAAGCGATCTTTGCCCTATGATGATCAAACCACCCGTACTGTAACATTGCCTTAAGATGGTCGTAGCGCGAAGATCATTTTGTGCATGTGGGCCCTTGTGCTGTTAGAGAAGTTAAATGACTGGATAATCCAATCATGTCCCGTGAAATTGTGTGAGTTTTAAGCCTATGTTCCAATGTTCCTCTTTGGCATCGTGTGTAAATGTTTGGGTAAGACTACAGAATACCGGATACCTTCTGCCATCTTTGAAAGCACGCGAGTTTGGTTAGGGTAAGGTTAAGGGTTAGGGTAAGGTATAGGGTTATGGTAAGGTTTAGGGTTAGCGTTAGGGTGACGTGACACTAAACAATATGGCTGGTAGGTATCTGGTATTTTGTAGGTGTACCAATGTTTGTGCAAGAATAACTTCAGCATGGTACTGCATGACATAATGATGTCACATTGACATCAAGTAGCTCTTGGATCTGTGCTGACAAGGCTTAGCATGCTAGCAGAAAAACAAATACTTCTGTATCAGTAATAAAGTATTATCACTATGTTTGCAGGACATAATCTGATAATCATAGATGTGAATACTGTTGATCATTGGTTGGTTACTCCTGTTGTTACCTTGGTTACCTTGGTGCTTATTGTGCAGTGTTCAAAATTAAGTAGGACGTTTGAGTCCTTGACACACTATTTGAATCTATGGACCTCTAAATGTTTTACTTTTAGTAGTGGGGCGGTGGGGTAGCCTAGTGGTTAAAGCGTTCACTCGTCACGCTGAGGACTCGGGTTTGATTCCCCACATGGGTGCAATGTGTGAAGCCCATTTCTGGCATCCCGGTCGTGATATTGCTGGAATATTGTTAAAAGCGGCATAAAACCAAACTCACTCACTCACTTTTATTATTGGGGCCATTGTTAGGATGCCTTGATTACCATCCTTCTATTTGAACACTGTCAAGTGCTATGCTTTCATTGTGATATGCTATTGATCTGTTACCTTGTGTGACATGCTGAATGCACATAGTGTATGTGCACATGTTTGGGATTGACCGTGTTACCACCAGTGTTTTCCTTGAGCTGTGTCTGTCAACCCTCGTCCAAGTTCATAATCTTATTACTATTAGTCTGTCAGTCAGTTTGCTCTGCAGTTCGTGTATAGGTATCAGTGTTTGGAAATTAGAGGGAATTAGCTTATTAGTATACTGTGGTATTTGTAACCCAGCTCTTGTTCGAAAAATGCTATGGGGGCTGTACAAGCGTGACTAGCGTGATCGGGTGGTCAGGCTCACTGACTTCGATTGACATTTACCTGTGTCATTGTATCCCAATTGCATAAATCGGTGATCATGATTTTGATCACTGGATTGTCTGGTCCAAACTTCGATTATGTTCAGACAGCAGCCATATGGCTGGAATATTGCTGAGTGCAGCGTTAAACAACCAACCAACCATCCAGCCATAAATATTGACACCATGAAGATCTGGGTGAGAATTGAGCTTCAGCAACCCATACCTGTCAATGTCATAAAAGGCTGACTAACAGGATTGGGTGGTCAGACCTTGCTGACTTGGTTGACACATGTCATCTTATCCCAAATGCATAAATCGATGTTCATGCTGTTGATCACTGGATTGTCTGGTCAGGCTTGATTACTTACAGACCACCACCATATAGCTGGAATATTGCTGAGTGCAGCGTTAAACAACAAAACAACCGACCAAAATTTCATACCTACTAGTTTTATACATGATCAATAATTGTCATGTAAGGATTTATCATGCTTACTTTTAACTAATCAATAATCGTGACCTTGGTGACTGAGTTAACACAACCCGATTTGGTATTTCCTTCATGGATTTTTTTCTTCACATTGCTCTAGTTTAAAATGCTAACCATAAATCATCTATATAAGTAACTAACATAAATGAGGCATAGAACTAACTTACATGAGGGATACATGTGAAACTACAAGGTATTTAATGTCATATATATCGTATATTTGTGTATCCTGCTGTACTACAGTGCTGTAAATGTGGTAAGTTCTTCAAAATTTTACTTAAGCTAAAGTGACAGTTTAGTTATAAAATTAAAGCTGTCATCATGATTACATAGTCAGTGTTCAATCAAGCATTTCTAAAAGTGAGGGTCATTTAGAAACCATATTGTGGGTCATGTCAAAATTGCTTAAGTTTTGCTTGAGTTGCCAAGCGAAAACAAACTCGTGATGCGTATCAGATTTACATTTATGGATGCGCTGACACGTATCTGTACAGTGTGCCATGTTAAATATTAGTGCACGAATGGCGCAAAGGAGAGGCCTAGAATGAACACTGTATACTTATCACAGAAATATTCAGTTTAATCATGTAAGTTAAACATGTAATTAATACACGCAATATGTTCATGGTGTCATGGTTATTCAGTGTTGTTTGATATTCAGGTTTATTTAGGTTCAAATTTGATGTGATATTGCCAAGATGTGGTCACTAGTACATGTACATCATGTACATATAGCAAACATGGTAACGTAGCATTACTGTTGTCTTTTGCCTCTATAACCATGGTAACTGTCACACATTCATACTCTGTTTCCTTGATTATTTTACTAGTTGGCTTTGTTAGTTGGTATAGGTATGTATACATGTATCCCAATTGTGTAGATAGATGTTCATGATGTAGTCTGTCTCACAGTCCCTGAACCACATTATTTTCCCTACTTCCTTGCCTGCCCTGCAATGCTAGAGCCCTAAATGAAGCATGTCTAGATCTCCCAACTCACTGGGGTCCTTTACAATTTTAATCGGTTTGTCTTTGTTACTATCAAAAATATATATATTCAGGGACTTAGCGTTAGTCTACTCATGATGTTGATCACTGGATTGTCTGGTCCAGACTCAATTATTTACAGACTGCGGCCTTATAGCTGGAATATTGCTGAGTGCAGCGTTAAACAACAAACAAGCTACAAAATGTATACACCATATGTAACAGTTTAACATTAATGAAGACATTTGTGTTTAACAATGAAGTTTCTCTACGTGTGAAAACATCTTTAGCTACAGGTTACAGTGGCAGGAATGTGGTTGAATTTCCCAGTTCTGTTCCCAATCTCAATCATGTATCTGTATTTACAGATCAACTCTATTACTGTTGTATTTTTCACACAGTAAAAGCGTTAATACAAGACTGACACATTATTTTCAGGGCAAGTAAAAGAGGCCACCCTTCGCACCGTTTTGGTAGTGGAGATCCAGCTGGGGCTGAAGATAAGAGTTTCCGATGAGGGTGTACTGTCGGAGGAAGCTGCTCCTGAAGCTGGGGCTAGCTGTCACCGCCCTGCTGCTGATTGGGCCATTACCTCTTCCATCTGTTTGATGACAACAGGGGTGGCCAAGAGACAGGACACATTAAGTGAATGAAATGGTGAGTGTCACTGATTTCAACTTGACTGTGTTGTTTAAGGCGATGAGGATGAGTACAGCGTTTTATGCGACATGCAAACCTGCGCCACAAACGTAGAGAATGGATGCAGAAAATAAATTCACTGCTGTCCTCATCATAGTTAGCTGATTAAAATTTGGGCATCCTAAGGAAGGTGAGGTGGTTGGATGGCTGGATAAACTTCTTCATTAGGTTGGAGAGTAACTGCCATGAAAATGACTGATAACTTTGTTGAGTGGCATTTGGAAGTCGTTGTGATGAACAATGGGGAAAGTTACATTAATAATAACGAAGCATAGAACATTCCTCGTTCATCAACGAGACAGACAGGCAGACAGACAGACAGAGAGACAGACAGACAGACAGACAGACAGGCAGGCAGACAGACACACAGACAGACAGGCAGACAGACAGACAGAGGTCCATAATGCATACAATGTACCGGTAGCTGTTGACAATAATGGCTTGCATGCTATGTTTAGAGGGAACATTTACATTACAAGAACTTGAAGAAGGCTCATTTTATACATTTGTTATAACAATAGCAACTGAAAATAGATCCATAATTTATAAGGTTAAAGAATTGTTTCTTATGTTTTGTACCTGACACAAAAAACGACACTATGTGAATTATCTGAATAAAATTATCTAGTGTACATTTTTATGTTTACAGATTTTTGGCATTTTATTTTCTCGATTTCCATGGAAACAATTTGTACTTAATCTCAAGTAGGGGTGGATTTGGTTACTGGAGCATACCACAAAAACCACTGAATATCTCTCAACAAAACTTGGCAAATATCTGAGACAGATCCCAAAGTGGTGCCTTTTGCTATTTGCAGATTTTTCGATTTCCATGGAAACAATTGGGACTTAGTTTCAAAACAGAGGGTGGGCTTTGTTTCCAGAGCACAACTTGAAAACCGTTCAATATCTTGCAACAAAACTTAGAGGATATTTCAAACAGATCCTGAAGTGGTGCCTTTTGCTGTTTGCAGATTTTTGTCATTTTTTTTCTTCATTTTCCATGGAAACATTTTTTATTCAGTCTCAAAACAGAGGGGTGGGCTTCGTTTCCAAAACTTGGCAGATGTATCAAACAGATCTTAAAATGGTGCCTTTTGCTACTATGCAGATTTTTTGGCATTTATATTTTTCATGATTGCGATGGAAACGATATGGACTTAGTCTAAAAATATCACCCCATCATTGATATTGCTGGAATATTGCTAAAAGCAGCGTAAAACTAAACTCACTCACTCACTCACTAAAAATATCAAGTTGGACTTGATTAACTGTTAGGTACATTGTTCTTACAAATTTGTGGAGTATCGGGATTTGTCATCTTCCGATGACTCTTGTTTAATACATATTTTAGGAAACATTCATGTGAACTATTGAATCATAATTCATCATCATGATCACTTTCTATTAATAGTATTCAGTAGAAACTGGCAACAATTTGCCATCTTGGTTTAAACAGGTCTGAAGGACAGAAGATTCAGCATTGAATTGCTAAATACAAAATTTCCAAACATTGTATTGGAGGTGGAACTATGTTTTTGTGATTGAACTGTTGAATTTACCAGTTGATTTTTGAATGACATCAGCATGATTAACCATGACAATACTTGACACATGTTGAACCACATACTAGCCACAGGTTCATATTACTCCCTGTCCATCAACATCACTATCAATAACTGTACTGAATTTTCTTCAATTATTTTAATAAGTAACACTTGCAGACACTTTTTGATGCTTTTTAAGAAATCTGTTTCCCTTGGACAGGCAATCCTATGAAAAAGTGACCGTCTCTCTGATAGCCACTTGAGCATGTGATCCCCATCTCGCGTACATGTTACATCCTCTTCTGATCAGAGCAGGTGGTACCTGTGTTGTTTTAGCCTCGTAGGCGTGGCAAGTTGGTTTCCTTGTATATGCTGTATGGTCATTGGGTAAAAGATAATTATTCGAGTCTCTGTGTCATGCTATTTTTATGAAACAAATGTCAGAATTATTGTACTTTCTTTGTGAGAGTGGTTGAGGGTAATACATGAAATCTTATGCGAGTTTTGTAATATCGGTATGTACACACATATGAGTGTTGTAGTTTCTTTAAGATGCATTGTTTCATAATTCTCTTGATCTCTTCTTTTTAAAAATGGATCATGCAATTTTACCCAATCATGTCGTCAAAAACATTTTGGGAATTTCCCAATATATACTGAGAGAAACAAATAAAGGAACATAGGAAAATTCAAGCGTTCCTTTAATATTTTCCATTTTTCATCACCAGCTTTGAATAGCGCTGTGGGAGGAAATCTGAGAAATAACTAAATGAACACTGCCATGAAATGGTGTTCCCTTATTTGTTTCCCTCAGTATATATAGATAACATCAAAAAGTTATAGTGAGCTCTGTTTATGTACATATATATCTGTATTTCATTTCTTTTCTTTGTATTTTGTTTCTTTCCTTCTGTCATTAAATGTATAACAAAACCATTATCATATCTGTAAATCTGTGGAAGAATGTGAGACAGTAGGGTAGCCTAGTGGTTAAAGTGTTTGCTCACCACACCAAAGATCCGGGTTTGATTCCCCATGTGGGTACAGTGTGTGAAGCCCCTTTTCTGGTGTCCCCCACTGTGATATTGCTAGAATTTTGCTAAAAGCGAAGTAAAACTAAACACAGTCACTCACTCTCTATGGAAGAGTGTGATCTAAGTTGGGATAACGTGTACCTAATCCTTTTCTTGAGTATATGAGTGAACTACAAGAAATCTATAACATTCATTATCTCAATAATTGCTCATAATGGGACATTTTTAAGTTACAGTTTGTTAGTTTGTTACTTCTGATCAGATCTAGATATGTCAGTGCGTCATATGCCTGTGGTAAGATGTTGGATTTAAGATCAAATACTGTTATCCTTCAGTTTATATGCACCATGAACCAGATGTATTCCAACTTGCTATGTAATGAACTCGTTGGTTTAGCATATATGGAAATAATATAGCAGAAAATCTGTTTCAGATCTTTTTGGATGAATATCAATACATTCACCATGTTACTTGAGTATTATTGTATTGAGACATTGTGTACAGTGCTATCAGATTACAGTAGACAATTGTTCTGGGACTGGCTGCTTTGAGTGGTATTGACCTGGAGCTGAATGCACTGTGTAGATCTGAATGGTGGTACAGATGCAGCAACTGAATGGAGAACAGCTTGTGTTGGCTCCAGATGCTGGTCGGTGGGGTAGCCCAGTGGTTGAAGCGTTCGCTTGTCGCGCTGAAGGCCTGGGTTTGATTCCACACATTGGTACAATGGTGTGAAGCCCATTTCCAGTTTCCCCTGCTGTGATATTGCTGGAATATTGCTAAAAGCGATGTAAAACCCAACTCAACTTCATCAATCTGACAATACAGAACACTATGATGATAAGGTGATTGGCTGTTTAAGTGACTTACTGATTGTTGTCATTATGGGGATCAGTGTGTGAAATAGACACTGGCCTGCTAGCCTGTGGCTAGTAAAAATTCAGTCGGGGCCAGTAAATCTCCACAGTCACTGGCCCGACTGGCTGGTAAATTTTCATGGGATCATTTTGTAAATATATCATTCTCTCTGACTTCTTAAGTTAATACACTTTTAAATCAGGCAAGGTTATGGCCTGATAAAAATGTTCATCATATTAGCAGCTTAATGATGAAACCCATGTCTACATTCAAATTTCGGGCTAGTGAATTATTTTGGGGCTAGTACCTTTTCAGGAATAGCTAGCCTGACTGGCCAGCAATTTTGGAAACTTTTTTTGTGCACTGGGTGATAGGGAGCTGATCTCATCAAAGTTTATGCTCCGACCATCATACATGTACAGAATTATCATGATTATTGCTGAAGTGGTCGTTGTCTGTACAGGTACTACAGACATGTACCCCAGGTACATATATGTATACAAAAAATGTACCCTGAACAAACTCAAAATATAGGAATGTGCCTAGTACCCTAAATGTTGGATGAATCTATAATTCTACAACCCCCTAAATGAATCCAAATGTAGTTGTTTCTGCCCAAGTTATTGCGAGTGGTAATGTGCATCGCGAAATATTCATTACTATGTATGCTGTAATACAACAGTGCCAGTTCCGATCAAGAAAAACACACTATGAGGGATGGACTCGTCCTTGGGTACATTTCTGTATTCTGATTTTGGCTAGGGTACGTTTCTGTACCTGTGCCAACAATGAATCCTTCAGCATTATTATCAAGCATAATGAAATCAAGTGTCCACATGCTCTTGAGTGGGTCATTAATCACTAATGGGGTGTACAGATAACGTTTTTTCAAGCAGATTCTTATGAATGGGCTTGTAAATCAGATCCAAAGGTCTTTCAACCTTCTGCTTGTTTAATCTTGCATACCTGGTGAATAAAATGCTACAAATTTACCATTACAAATTACGAGTTGACAAAATTTATTTTTAGTGAAATATTTGTGAGTAAAAACTAACTTTTACCACCATAAGAATTTCAGAAGGGAAAACAAAGTCAGTTATGGTGTATTATGTTTGTAATTATTGTCTGTTTTGTCCATACTCAGCAATATTGCTGCTTTATGATGGCAGTCTGTAAATAATTGAGTCTGGAACTGACAGTCCAGTGACTGACATCATGAGCGTCGATCTACGGAATTGGAATACGATAACAGGGATCAAAATTGTGCTGAATATTGAATGCCAGTGAGCATAACAGGGAAGCTATTTTGGATGATAACCTAGTATGTGGGTTAGCTTATGGGTCTGGGACATTTGAAGCAGAACTATCCTTGCAGTCATGATAGGGCTCAGGAAATCCAGCTCTCAAGTTTACAGGTTAGACTAACGCTTAGTCTTGGAATGTATATCATTTTGATAAGGAGCCCTATTGAAATGGGAGATTCAGAACCTGAAGAAATCTAGACTTGCTACATTAAGAGCTTTCGTTTGGCAGAAAGGGCTGAGCAGAAGGGAACTAATAGTAATATGTATTTAGGGACTGTTAGACAGAGTAGTCTACAGGATTACATGATGTTTATTGACTTATTATTATTAACAAATTGAAATGACATAATTGTTGCGATGTTGTTAAGTTTGACTGGATCATCAAAAGGTATCGGCACACTTATTTTCACAAAGGCACATATAAATTATCTGTCTGGTAATCCTATGGGACCTATTACAAAATGCATTTCGATAACTGGATGAAACAATTTGTATTTCGATCCTGGATGACATGAATCGGTCAAATCAGCAAGCCTGACCACCCGATCCCGCCAGTCGCCTCTAACGACAAGCATGGGTTACTGAAGACATTATGACATGAAATCAGTTCAGGCCAGTTAACTGACTTCCCTTTGTATACAAGACACTGACAGGCCAGTTATCACATTAATAAAATGACATTAGTACTGTCACAAAAAAAGTGCAGGAAACCCTATATGTCTGTGTGTTCAGCCATGCTGAGTGTCACAGTGCTAGAGTTTAACCCAGCTGTTACTTATGTACATACATCTGCTGTATGTTAACACACTGAGCTTTGATCAATGCTGCGAGTGCACACCTGTCCCAGCATTTACAGGTTCGCTTGTTAGCTGTCTTAAAATAGCACCTTTATTTTCAAAATTGTTTTTAAAACATATCAACATGTAGACTTTATCATTCGTAATCCTGATAAACGATGATGAACTGTGTCATACTTTTAAAGATAATAGAAGCAGAGAGCACTGACAGTTCGAATCAGATGCTTACTAAAGTTCATTAGGTAATTATATAAATAAACACGGGCAAGGGACTCCCATTATGATGTAATAAATCTGAAAGATCTGTTTTCCGCGTGGTAGCTGCATCTTATTGTGAACTACCTGAGGAAGTTAAGCTGTATCATAAATTGTAATGTGAATAAGAAATTGCTTGCTTTTTTGAATTTAGTGCTATGGACGCTTTCCGCTTTTAAAATAATAATGTAAGGCCAGATCAATTTTATTTCTTGTTTTTACGGATTTCTGTCCTCAGAAAACCTTAAGGCAGGAGGGAAAAAAAAAAAAAATAAAAATCACCTGTCATAGATATTTTCCTTTTGAATACTAAAATATTTTATTTTTGGCAATTTATGAAGTGTCTATGGGGAAAAAAAAAAAACGATCAAAAAATATTTTTTTATTTGTAAGTTTACATTTTTCTAATAAAACATGAGGATTTTATTTTTGAACGGGGAAATTTTTTATATATTTTTTCTTATTCTTGAATAAATAATGCAATCGCTGGATCAAGAAACAAGAAATTAAATTGGTCTGACCTAATGAATATATTTAAAAACAAAAACAACTCATTTGGATTTGTACTTAAAATGTTTATGAAAGCTGACTTGATCTCGTCACTATATGGCTGGAATATTGCCGTTTCGATGTGACGTAAAGCCCAACTCAACTCAACTCAACATTTTTTAGGTGATATGCAGTTTTACTAATCATATCTCTAGAACTGTGAAGACAAGAGTACTTTCTTGAAATAAGGAATTTCTCTGTACCAAAAATGGACATTTGATACAAATGCAATATCAACATGGTAATGATTGTCTTAAAGCGTAATGAATATTTTAAGCCTATATTTCATGATGACTTATCAAGACAAGATATCAATTGCTAAGACTTAATCCTGGTTGACCTCATACAGTTTGATAAGACACTGTTCTGGTTGATAATACACTGTTGTGATTGTCAAGACACCATCTTGATTGTGAACACAATATTCTGATTGTCAAGACACTATCACTGTTGTCAAGACATCACTATTCTTGATGTAAAGACACTATCCTTGTCACAGGTATGCAGGGCGTGGGGTAGCCTAGTGGTTAAAGCGTTTGCTTGTCACTACTCGACGACCTGGGTTCTGATTGCCCACATGGGTACAATGTGTGAAGCCCATTTCTGGTGTCCGTTGCCCTGATATTGCTGGAATATTGCTAAAAGCTGCGCGAAAACTCACTCACTCACTCACTCATCCTGATATTGTTGTAATGTTGGTCAAAGTGGCATAAAACCTTTACTCACTCATTGTACCTTTTCAGAACCAGAAGGACTATAAACGGCAACATAAAAAATGTAACAATGCTGTACCTGACCTGAATCAAGACAATGTGATCCCCCAACCCCAAGTAGGAGGGGGACAACGAGCCTTCTGAACACAAGAATCTTGGACCCGTGGCGCTGTCATGAAGAAAGGAATTATGGGCAACTTTGAACCCAAGGAGCCTGAAGCCAGAAATACTCCCTGGTGAGTGAAGATTAAGATAAGTTACCCATGCAGACATTGTTTAATGGCAGATCATTACACCAGATCTTTAGGGCCTTGTCATATGCACGCTGTAGGTGCTTGAGATGTTGGTTTCCAATTTTACGATTGCCTCAGGATAGGGAGAATGTTCACTGAACTATGAATGATAACCCGCCTTATGTAGGTCTGCTTTGTAGATGATCAAATTGGTTTATCAGGATGGATGTTGTTCACTTCCCGACAATGAGTGAGTCAGGCTTAGGAAGACTTCAGTCACCGCAGGTTACCATGGGAATTGATACTGAAATGTTATGTGAGAAATTAAAAGTATACATTAAAGTTCATCTGTTGTTTTAAATATGTTTTAAGTGAAAGATGTCTTTAGAAAATGAGATTAACATATGCATATTTGCATATTATCATGGTCATGACAAGGTCTCTATAGTAATATATTTACAAGTCCGCCATGGTGTGTGTGTGTTGTGTGTGTGTTTGTGTGTATGTGTGTGTGTGAGAGAGAGAGAGAGAGAGAGAGATAGAGAGAGAGAGAGAGAGAGAGAGAGAGAGAGAGAGAGAGAGAGAGAGAGAGAGAGAGAGAGAGAGAGAGAGAGAGAGAGAGAGAGATTGTAATTGACTAATATATATTTAATATTAGTTCCTGCTTGAACAGACATGCATACATGCATGCACACACACATAAGGTCATTGATCTTGAACCCGACATTAAGCCATATTATAACACACGCCACACATACATGCACATGTTCACACACACAAACACACCTCTCCCTATGATGCACACACACACACACACACTCTCCCTATGATGCACACACACAAACACACTCTCCCTATGATGCACACACACAAACACACACTCTCCCTATGATGCACACACACAAATAAACACACACTCCCTATGATGCACACACACAAACACACTATCCCTATGATGCAATACACACAAACACACTATCCCTATGATGCACACACACACTTAAACACACTGGCTTGTCCACAAACCTTCACTGCCCATTCTTCTGCCAGGTGAGATGGGGAGCCTGTATACACTACAATGGAAGAGCAGTCCAAAGTTTCCACCAGACTATTCGAGAGTTTCGGCTTCAACATGATAGCCAGTGACAAGATTCCTATGGACAGAAGCATCCCTGACACCAGGATGGATGAGTAAGTCTCTGCTTCTGATATCTGATTATGTGGATTATGTCTCATATTAAAGAAATCATTTTCTTAACATCAGGATTATTTTGAGAATCCAATCAGAATCAACATCTGAGTTCCAAAACCTTAAGCAATAAGCCATTGTGTGTTTATGCTGAAATTGTTCAAATATTTCAACAAAGACAAATATTTCCATAGTGGTTTCAAGTTTGCGGTCAGCTTGCAATATTACTGATATATTTTTTGATTGCAACATCCATTGATTTTAAACTCAAATGACTAGAATCATATCACAGTGATTGAAGTGGATTCCGCTTCATTCCTGTTTTTGCTATGCACAGGTGCAAGTACTGGCACTACCCTACAGACTTGCCCACGGTCAGCGCCATCCTGGTGTTCCACAACGAGGGCTGGTCCACCCTTGTCCGCTGACTGTGCAATAGCTGGCCATCAACAACTCCCGCCTAATCTGCTCAAGGAGGTTGTCATGGTGGACGATTACAGTGACAAGGGTTTGTAGCCATCTTCATTGCTTCCTAGTCTATCGCTTTAGTCCCTGAGGACCGCCCTCCTTGGTGTAGTGGAGTTAGGAGTGTCCGCCCGAGAGCCGGAAGGTCGCTGGATTCGGATCATCATCATACCAAAAGACGTTAAAATCCGGTACTTGTTGGTCCCTGCCTGGCTCCGCATTAATGGGTACAACAAGGACTGGTCGGCTTCGGAGTCAGTATAATGTGTCAGAGTGGGGTATTCATGCTTCTTCACTGCGTGCATGGTATCTCAGTGGGCTAGCACTATAAAACTAGCTTCAGTCTGGGCTAGTACATGCAGCCACACATACACACGCATGCACATCGTCATATGAGCTTAAATATTCTCAAGCACAACGTTAAACCCAATTTCACCTTTACCTCACCAGCCCCTGAACCATATTATCTCATTTCCACTCAGCACTTTGTGTAATGCTCCAGCAGTAAATGAAGCAAGTCCAGATTTTCTCTGTAAAATCACCATCTCATGAGACAAGGCATCAGATTAAAGTATCCAGAACAGAATTTATCAGAAGTAACCTGTGTTGGTCTTATTAAGTGACGAAAGTAGTATAACATTATGTTTTCATTTTAATGGGCTGAATATTCACCAAAGTGCTACCTTCAAGAATAATTATGCACATTGGTGTAAGTATAACTTCCGCCTTCAATGAACATGATGAAAACAAGCAAGTTTTGTGACAACTACAAACTAACCATATCCTTGTGTTTCTCCAGAGCACCTGAAAGGCAAACTAGAGGACTATGTGAAACAGTTCAATGGTAAAGTGAAGCTGTACCGAATGAAGACAGAGAGGGACTGATCCGAACTCGGACCCGAGGGGCAGAATTGTCCACTGGGGATGTCATTCTGTTCCTGGATGCCCATTGTGAATGTAACAGAAACTGGCTGGTTCCTCTGCTGACACGTTATCAGGCATGACAGGTCAGTATCTTCATGATATCAGATGTATGGACGGCTGATACATGTTGGTGGTGTAACGATGTGGGAGGATATGATAATGATATCCCAATGGTTGGTTGGTTTGTTGTTTTACACCACACTCAGCAATATTCCAGCTATATGGTGGCGGTCTGTAAATAATAGAGTGTGGACCAGACAATCCAGTGATCAACAGCAAGAGCATTGATCAATGCATTTAGGATGCAATGACATGTGTCAACCAAGTCAGCAAGCCTGACCACCTGATCTTGTTAGTCGCCTTTTATGACAATATTTTCAACAAAACTTGGTAGATATATCAAACAGAACCTAAGGTGGTGCCTTTGCTATTTGCAGATTTTTTGCATTTTTATTTTTCCCCCGGCTTTCCATGGAAACGTTTCGACTTAGTCTCAAAAAGGAGGGATTGGTTTCTGCTTCCGCACAACTCAAAGACCGCTCAATATTTTTCAACAGAACTTTGCAGATATATGAGGCAGATCTTGAAGTGGTGCCTTAGCTATTTACAGTTTTTGGCATTTATATTCTTCATGATTTCCATGGAAATGATTTGGTCTTAGTCTTAAAAAAAAAAAAATCAAGCTGAACTTTGAGTAACTGTCAGATGATTTATTCTTTCCAATATGTAGGGACGGGGGATATGTCATCTTGTGATGACTGTTGTTACTTCATCCTGTTAAATCCATTTTCCATTTCATGGGTGGTGGTGGGTAGCCTAGTGGTTAAAGCTTTCGTCAATAATGAAGACCTCCAAGCTGGATTCCCCACATGGGTACAATGTGTGAAGCCCATTTCTGGTGTCCCCAGCTGTGATATTGCTGGAATATTGCTAAAGCGCTTAAAACCCAACCCACTCCATTTCATGGGTGGTTATTAATTTTGTGATTCTTTGCAGTAGTATTACAATCATGCCTCACACTGTAGTACTGAGATAGTTGTCAACTACTGCAATAGTATTGCGATAGTATTAATAAAACTACATGTTTAGTCTTTGTAACAGATAAAATAAAAATATTACTGACAATGTCAGAGTCAGCCATTGCCTTCATGTAGCTCTAAAACATAAAGGGAAGTAACTCTAATGGTACATTGTCATTATGCTAGGTAGTCAACACATAGCAGGTTTTAAACTTGACTGTATAAACTGAGTTTAAGCATTCTTTTGCGCTTTTATTAGTGATTAACTGCAAATACCTAAACTATCAATTGCCCTGCATAATGATCATCAATGCCATCAGTATTTTCTAATTCCTATTGACTAAGAATAAAACGAAGAGTAAACAATTGCATTATGTGAATATTCTGATATATTGTTACATTCTAAATGATTTGTGCCAGACTCAAATCTTTTTGAATCATTTCTTTTCTAATTTCATTGGTGATTCTATTGCTAGAACTGTGATGGCAGTGCCAATAGTGGATGGAATTGACTGGAACAACTTCCGTTACCACCCTGTCTACACCACCAACCATCATCGTGGTATCTTCGAGTGGGGGTTCCTGTACAAGGAGAGCCAGGTGCCCCAGAAGGAGCTGGGCACAAGGGCATACAACAGTGAACCCTACAAGTCAGTATAGGCTTTTTTAGCTCTATACCCAAGTATGACTATGTGGGTGCTGTAAGTCAGTAAAATGTTACAGCTCTGTACCCAAGTATGACCCTGTGTATGCTGTAAGTCAGTACAGATGTATAGCTCTGTACCTAAGTATGAGCCTGTGTGTGGTATAAGTCAGTACATACTTTACCTAAGTATGAGCCTGTGTATGCTGTAAGTCAGTACAGACGTACAACTCTGTACCCAAGTATGATCCTGTGTGTGGTATAAGTCAGTACAGCTCTGTACCCTAGTATGATCCTGTGTGTGCTGTAAGTCAGTACAGACGTACAACTCTGTACCCAAGTATGATCCTGTGTGTGGTATAAGTCAGTACAGCTCTGTACCCTAGTATGATCCTGTGTGTGCTGTAAGTCAATACAGATGTATAGCTCTGTACCCAAGTATGACCCTGTGTGTGGTATAAGTCAGTACAGACTTCTAGTTCTGTACCCAAGTATGATCCTGTGTATGCTGTAAGTCAATACAGATGTATAGCTCTGTACCCAAGTATGACCCTGTGTGTGGTATAAGTCAGTACAGACTTCTAGTTCTGTACCCTAGTATGATCCTGTGTATGCTGTAAGTCAATACAGACGTATAGCTCTGTACCCAAGTATGACCCTGTGTGTGGTATAAGTCAGTACAGACTTCTAGTTCTGTACCCAAGTATGATCCTGTGTATGCTGTAAGTCAATACAGACGTATAGCTCTGTACCCAAGTATGACCCTGTGTGTGGTATAAGTCAGTACAGCTCTGTGCCCTAGTATGATCCTGTGTCATGACCTCGGTGATCTTCTGTGCAGATCCCCGACCCATGCTGGAGGCCTGTTTGCCATGGACAGGAAGTACTTCTTTGAAATTGGAGCATATGACCCTGGTATGCAGATCTGGGGAGGAGAGAACTTTGAACTTTCCTTCAAGGTACACTTTGTGATTAGCTGACAAATAACTTTCATAGTTTATTCTGAACATGTTCTCGACATAGATATAGCATTACAGTAAACTATGGACATATTGTACTCAAAGGGCTGCTGATTTTAGTTCATTAAAGTTGTAAAAGTTGAGAATTTATGAATATCAACTTCTTCATTATCAGGAACATGAGTATATTTTTACTCCTTCATCAGGTGAATGATGAAGGTGAATGATTAATCATCTGATGAAGGGGTCAAAATATACTCAGGAAGGTCGGGTTCCTCACAATAAAGAAGTTGACATCCATAAATTCTTGCCTTTGATGGCTGAAGTTTTGAGAGCTGAAACCAACAGATGTGTTGTGTGGAAGGCTGTTAGAGTTATCTCCCTTGTTGATGGCTGTTATTTCCTATGTGAGCGGAAGCTTGAGTTTCCGATTCATTGATTTTGACGTTCCTGTTTTCCCAGATTTGGCAGTGTGGAGGCTCAATAGAGTGGGTGCCATGCGCTAGAGTGGGACATGTCTACAGAAACCATATGCCTTACTCATTTGGCAAGATCAGTCACAAGATACCTGTTATCAACTTGGTAAGTATGTGGTATGCTGAAAATGTCCAATATTTTATGTTGGTCAAGCAATATCTAACTCACAGTGAAATGTGATTGGTTTGGGTGACTGAAATCAGTTATGTTTTAGGTCAGTTGTGAGTGCCCCATTGGGGAAATCAGACTGGATAGAGCTCCAGTACTGGAGTGGTGATAAGTGAGTGAGTGAGGATAGTTTTGCATGCACTCAGCAATATTCGACTATATATGGCGTCAGTCTGTCAATAATCGAGCCTGCACCAAACAATCCAGTGATCGACAGCATGAGCATCGATCTAAGTGCTATTGGGATACGATCACATGTGTCAACAAAGTCAGCTTAGCCTGACCACTCGATCCCGTTAGTGTAAGCCTCACGACAAGCATAGGTTATTGAAGATCAATTCTAACCCGGATCTTCACAGGTGAGTGGTGATGATGTGTGTGAACTTTATGTTAACAACCTGTGGGAATTCTGGGTTGGAATTGACTTCATCAGCATACGCTTGTCTCTTGTGTTGCTCGTAATATCATTCATTGGTTTGTCTGGTTCACAATTATTATCACCCTTAAAGGTCCGACCAGAATTGGTCTTCCATGCTTGTTGTAAGAAAGCTTACTTAACAGGATCCGGGTGACTTGACTTGCTTTGACTTTGTTGAAGCATGTCATCATATCCCAACCGCGTAAATCATGCTGTTGATCACTGGATTGTCTGGACTTCTGATAATTTACAGACTGTGCCATATAGCTGGAATATTGCTGAGTGTGGCTGCTAAACAACAAACCAACCAGCACTATTATTTTCAGTCCTGCCAAGATGAATGTGAAATATTTTTAGTAATACATGTATATAACCAGCATTTTCTCTCTCATATTTTAATGAGTGACGTGAAGCTTGTAAGCCTGACAGATATTTTAGTTTCCAAATCACCTTACTGTGAGCCTTTTAAATGCTGCTAACAAATAATCATGTTGGTTCCCACTACAGAACTACATGCAGAAAGTGGTGGAGGTATGGCTGGACCCTGAGTTCCGAGAGTACTTCTACACGCTACGAGCCCACTATCCGTGGCTATCCGGGTAAGAGTGACCTCTACCAAGCAGCTGGAGTTCAAGAAGGAGAAGAAGTGAAAGAGCTTCAAGCGGTTCATGGACAATGTGGCATATGAGGTGTATGACCGGGTCCCTCCAATAGAGGTAGGTTGACATTAAAATGTGAACAACTTTTACAGTTCAAGGAGACTATGGTTACATCTGTCTTCCTATTAGTGTTGCTAACCTAATCTAATGTTATTTTAATCCCATGTCATTGTTTCCAGTTCAGTTCAAAGGAACAAGCCTGGCCTTTTAATAAAGCGTCCTATGATGTATACAGTAGTCCTATAGCATCTAATCCTAGCTAGAGTTCAAGAAGCAAGTCCTATGACTCTTGTGTACATTTGTCCTATAACATGTGATCCTTGCTTTACAGTTCAAGGAGAAGCAAGTCCTATGACTCTTGTGTACATTTGTCCTATAACATGTGATCCTTGCTTTACAGTTCAAGGAGAAAGAAGTCCTATGACTCTTGTGTACATTTGTCCTATAACATGTGATCCTTGGCTTTACAGTTCAAGGAGAAGCAAGTCCTATGACTCTTGTGTACATTTGTCCTATAACATGTGATCCTTGCTTTACAGTTCAAGGAGAAGCAAGTCCTATGACTCTTGTGTACATTTGTCCTATAACATGTGATCCTTGCTTTACAGTTCAAGAAGCAAGACCTATGACTCATGTGTACATTTGTCCTATAACATGTGATCCTTTGCTTTACAGTTCAAGGAGAAGCAAGTCCTATGACTCTTGTGTACATTTGTCCTATAACATGTGATCCTTGCTTTACAGTTCAAGGAGAAGCAAGACCTATGACTCTTGTGTACATTTGTCCTATAACATGTGATCCTTAGCTTTACAGTTCAAGGAGAAGCAAGTCCTATGACTCTTGTGTACATTTGTCCTATAACATGTGATCCTTGCTCTTACAGTCCTCAAGGATCCTTGAGAAGCAAGACCTATGACTCTTGTGTACATTTGTCCTATAACATGTGATCCTTGCTTTACAGTTCAAGGAGAAGCAAGTCCTATGACTCTTGTGTACATTTGTCCTATAACATGTGATCCTTGCTTTACAGTTCAAGGAGAAGCAAGTCCTATGACTCTTGTGTACATTTGTCCTATAACATGTGATCCTTGCTTTACAGTTCAAGGAGAAGCAAGTCCTATGACTCTTGTGTACATTTGTCCTATAACATGTGATCCTTGCTTTACAGTTCAAGGAGAAGCAAGTCCTATGACTCTTGTGTACATTTGTCCTATAACATGTGATCCTTGCTTTACAGTTCAAGGAGAAGCAAGTCCTATGACTCTTGTGTACATTTGTCCTATAACATGTGATCCTTGCTTTACAGTTCAAGGAGAAGCAAGTCCTATGACTCTTGTGTACATTTGTCCTATAACATGTGATCCTTGCTTTACAGTTCAAGGAGAAGCAAGGGAACCGATGCTGGGACACTGTGGGCCAGGGTGTGAATGGAGGTCCCATTGGGGTCTACTACTGTCATCACGGGGGCGGAAACCAGGTAGGAACACTCAAGCCTCTCCAGATAATTCAGATGTTGTGGGTGCAAGGAAGTATGAAAGGCTGTGATAACCTATGGTGTTGTGAGTTTCATATGGTATGAAACAAACAGCAATGAAAAGGGAGGATATAATTGCTGATAATTGAAAAGTTCAGTTTCATCAACATTTGAATGAAGTGTGCTTACTGCCACTTGATTTCTGACAACAAATTTAACTTGTTCAGTAAGCTTGCTGTTGAATTGGACAAATATTTCAACACAGTCTATCCTAAAATACCAGTATGTAATGCGTGTGTACTCATATTGTATATTGAGTGTGTAGGATTTCAACATTACTGAATTGCATTGTTGGAACCAAAGTATATTTTAGTGCCTGTGAATTTGCTCAAGATCGGGCAAGCTCTTATGTTGATAGTTTAAGGTGTCTGCATCCATGACTCTATCAATTTCATTAAGTGATAGCTAATCTTTTGCCTGTTTTTTCCCAGCTGTATCGCCTTAATGCCAAGGGTCAGATTGGGTATGGAGGCCGATGTATCGAGTCTCCAAATGGTGACACTCTCCACATTCATTACTGTGATGTACAGCCTACAGGACCATGGGACTATGGCCGAGGAGTAGGCCACTGTTTAGGGAGCATCAGCATTGGAGAACTGCTTCTTATAGATAATGAAACAATACTCAAACCAAGTCATTAAATGTTTCAATAGAGTTGTCACATCATGTATGAGAAGTTAAAAATGCCCATTTTTTTTATATGACTGTGTGTTAAATACACAAAATGCATCTTAGCTTATGATCATCTTAAGCTTATGTTAAGGTTCAGGAGTTATACTAGATCACTTATCTTAGCCGCCTAGCGATTCACAAAATATCAGCCGAGCATTATCATTGGAATGGAGTACTTCGTGACATGCTGCTTAGGATAAAGTTGATTCATACTAGTTTTCTGTACTTTTGATGGCATGTGGGTAAAAGCCTCTTCGGCTTCATCTCAAACACCTGAGTTCATTTCCCCATGGATGTAATGTGATGCCCATTTCTTCTGCCTCCTGATATTGCTGGAATAGTGCTAAAAGATCCGAATCCGATCTTGATAACACCCTTGAGAGGATTTGGTCTTCAGCAGCCATGCGCTGTCGTAAAGAGCTGACTCTAACAGGATGCAAGGTGGTCGGGCTTGCTGAATTGCTTCACACATGTCATTGTATCCCAGGTGGCATAGATTGATGCCTCATGCTGTTGGATCACTGGATCATTTGGCAGACTCCTCTGTTATATAGCTGGAATATTGCTGGAGTGTTATGTGAGGTGCTAAACAACAAACCAACCAAACCAAACTGGATCACACCACTGTACTGTTGACAGCTGGATCACCTTCTCCTTTCAGAACTCTTATGCCATTTAAAAATATCCTGGTCAGCAAATGTGTGTGGAGATCGGCAAAGATGAGAGGCTACATTTACAGCCATGTGACCCACTGCATCCAAGAATCAGCAGTTTATTGTCAATGAAATATTCCCTTGGAAGGACAAGAGGTGATCTGAACTTCGGGCGAGGGATTTTCCTGCTGTATATAGCCATCAATGGTGTTAGCCATCTGTCAGCTTTCATCTTCTCAGGAGAGGGGTATATCCACCATTAATAGGCATGCAACACTGTACCTTGAAAAGTCAAGAAGTTGCATGTAATAATAATAATAATAATAATGGACATTTCTAATGCCACGTGTGCATGCTTATAGTAGCTTATAATAAAACTTAGAAGAGGCCACTTTACAGCAAAAAGTACATTGCGGAGTTTGCTAAAGAAAATTACAATGTAATAGGTACTCTTGAAGAGATAGAGTTGTAGGCAGACCTGAAACTCATGCGACAGAATCAAAAAGAGAAGAGAATTATACAGACATGGAGAGAATCGCATTTTGACTTTACCTAGCGTCACTGAAATGAAGCACATACAACCCTGAAAATCTTCAGTCTCTATTACTTTGATACAAGATGGTGCCCTAAAGATATACATTCCACACACTTGGCTACCACATTTCGTCATGCATTTCTTTCTTTTTGACTGGCAGTTGTTAGTCATTATGTTCTTTATTATCCTATTAATTGATGGGCGTGAAGATCCTTTTTGACAAGCTTAGGCTTGCAGTAGGCAGGGATTTTCAAGGAATTTCTGTTGGAGCTACTCATTGGCAAACTGGGTAAGAGTTTTTATTTTGTTC